>NC_000071.6:59638284-59793284 GCF_000001635.26 Mus musculus
GAAGAATTCCTGAGAAGTACCTCTTTCTACAAAAAATTTGAGTGAATGCTTAAAGCCTCAAGGATTTGGACCAGTTAGAAGGTTGTCTGTCCAGAACTCAATAAGAATCTATCTTGGGATTTTGTTAGCCTGCCTCATAATGCTACTCTGTGTGAAACATTTAAAAATTCTACAAGGTATTAACTTAGAAAGATCCAACTTTTTCATGAATCAAAGGACTAATTGTATTCTTAGATGGCACTCAAGGCCTCTAGTAAAGTTTTCCCTGTCTTGCCCACCCACCTGAAGTATAAATAAACATATTTGAGAATGTCTTGATTTATGGTTTCCTTTGTCATATTACTATAAAAAGATAACTAAATTGCTCCCTAGTTGAAACATGCTATTTTTTGAGACCTAAATCTATCTTTCTGTGCTGTGGTCACTCATATTAGGATCTAAACTAAAACATATCTATATTTCTTTGAAGTGAGAGCTGTTTTTTGATTGTTGTTTTGTTTTGGTTTTTATTTCCATTAAGATTTTTAATACTACTTTATTTTAAAACCTGATAATACTCCCGATGATGATCAGGACATCTCTCTTATAATCTCATATCTAAAAGGTAATCATTTCCTTCATTTAATGTTGCTTGTAGGTATGTGATTTGAATACTGAATAGTTTTTAATTGTTAAATAATTGAATAAGTATTAATTATCAATTAGAATGGGAATCCCTGGGAAGACTTTTTTTTTTTTTTTTTACTTGCAGTCTTCCTTAATTACTTGTAGTTCTTTGTTGAGGGATGGGACCTTGCCTGTGTTAGAATAATTTTGTGTTAGATTCCTTAACCACATTGTAATATCAAACTTATGCCCTCAATCAGGGCTCTCCACTTATTTTCCGTAATCCAATTAAAATAGATAAAAAAAAATAAGGAGGGAAGAAGAAAATAATTTTATTGAGCCAATATAATATTCATAATAGAGAAGAGGGACAAAGATATCCAGCTAACCTCATAAATACATCATTCTGGTTAGTTTTTTGTCAACTTGACACAAGTTTATATTATCTGTGAGTACGGAACTCGAATTGAGAACATACCTGTGCAATCTATGGAGGAGTTTTCATGATTAATGTATTGTGTGGGACAGTCCAGCCTATTATGTACTATGACACTCATGGGTAATTGTTTCTGGGCTGTATTATAAGTCAGGCAGAGCAACAAGGAGCATTCCTCCATACTTCAGAATCAGGTCCTACCTTATGTTTCTGTCCTGAATTCCTTTTATTGTTACCTACCTTTCTCAAGTTGCTTTTGTTCATGGATTTTATCACACAAATAGAAATATTTGTAAAGAATATCATATTTTAGAGTTCTAAGGTGTAATTAAAGTTTTATTAGCCTGGGATATGCATATTGAAGCATTTTTAGTCTTATTTACTGTAGACACATCATTGTTTGGGCTTCAATCTCATCCTTTAAAGTCCTTACATCTTTGTTAAATATTTTTATAGGAAACAAATTGTCTCTGTGATGGACAATATTCCTTCTCCTTCAATTTTTTTATGAGGGGAAATTCTCATTTCTTTCTTGACCAATCTGATGATCAATTGAAAGATACAGATATGGAATGGGCTCATTTCATATTTTTTAAACAGCTAAATGAATATTCAGTTCTTAAACTGAACTATTATATCAATAATAATGGTTAAGAGATGAACTTATAGTTCATTCAAACTGCTACCATAGAATATTATAAACATTAAAGAAAAGATTCTTCATTGGACTGGAGTTTATAAAACTGCCGGCAATTATATTATACCTTGAAGGACTTTTTCTCTAAATAAGAAAATGAACAGAATTTAATTTTCCAGGATCTTTCTCTGGTTTCCTCAGCTCTCTGTGTTGCAGAATTGTAAAGCATAAGATATTATAGGGATATGAGCAGAATCTGGCTCCTACCCAGCAGTCTGATTGAAGTTTCCTGCTAGGTAAGAATCAAGAATATAAGAAAAATGGTATTGCTGAACGATTTTCTTTTGATGATAGAAAAAATAATTTTAAAAAGTAAAAAATAACCCACTCCCCTCCCCAAATGAAGCTCTTACCTCAGAGGGAAAACAGTTTATTCTTTACCCAAATTTGAATGATTGTAACCTGGGAACACTGACTCAATTTGCAAAATTCCATGTTAAATCTTTGAGTTTAGGCTAGAAACATTTCAGGTCATGATCAAACTCTGCAGCTTCTTTCTCAATATACATTATCAGCTCTTTGAGTATTTTGAATATGATGAGCTTCCTTTATTTCTTGATAAGTTTAATCTAAGGTCCTAGGGTACAGAGTGACTATAGCCACCCAAACATCCCCCACCTATTGGCTTCCAGGTTCAATGTCTCATGTTCAAAACCAATAAGGAAACATAGACAAAGGGATAATGGAGGGAATGTAGACTGTAAAAATGAAACAGTCAATCTGGAGAACAGGACAGGTCCCAACAGGGATACCTCTACTCTCTCTCTCGACCGGTGTCCTTTTGCAAATTTTCTAGAAAGACATTTGACACCTGAGTAAGTAGTCTCTGTATTCCTATTTGTCACTGATGACATTGTATAGAAGGATCTTTGGTATTTATTAGTTCTTATAATTAATCAATAAAAGCCTCTTAAGAAGGATGACTCAAAACAAACTTATGAATACATGGACCTATAAAGCAGCACTACCTTCAATGTGTGTTCGAAGCTTCTCATCAACTGAGAATAACTAATTTTAGCATTATGTAAAACATCTGCTTACAGATTATCTCCCTTTGCTGCTATAAACATGAAACTTTCTATTAATATCCATAGAAATCCCATTTACTGGAATAGGAAATTTCCTAACCTATTTTACTAACCTAATAGTTTCTAGTTCTCTGTTATTGGATTGTAATTCCATCTAAGTTACTTCAAGAGCCACCATAAAATCTCAGTCATTGAAAAACAAGGAGTATTTTTGAACATTATTACCAGTCCTTTGACCTGTGACCATAAATATCAGCTGCATGATAGTATCAGTAGTTAACTCTATGACATGTAAGTGAGGTCCTTCTTTCAGAAACTAGCACCAATATTTTTACATAGGTTTCATTTTCTATGGAGGGATTCATTTTTCTTAAATTTTTTAATTAAATTCACACTAAAAATTAGTAATATACTCTAAATTTACTATACACAGCTATACTCTAAATCATGCTCAAATTCTTTTTGTTTGTAAGGACCGTGTTTTAGTTACTTTTATATTGCTTCAACAAAACACCATGAACAAGGCAACTCTTAAAAGGATCCATTTTGTCTTATGGATTGGTCCAAATGCCAGGGTCCATAATGGCAGAGGCAGAATGCAGGCAGGGAGAGTACAGCAGGGTGATAAGAGCTCACATTGAGCATCATGTACACAAAGTAAAGGAAGCAACCTGGAACTAGAATAAATGTATCTTTTAAGTATCAAGTGGCATACTTCTTCCAACATGGATGATCTTCCTAAAACTCCCAATAACATCACCAATTAGGGACAGTGTCTAAGGCATGTGCCTACGCATTAAGTTCTAATTCAAACCACCACGTCAAAGATCTGCCTTTATCTCAGTCAAGGTTACTAAAAGATTAAGGGTACGCCTAAGGACCTGCAGGGTTTGGTTCACTCCCTGCCAATTCTAATGCCTGTTCATTATGATACTTGTGTGAATTTAAGTGGACAACATAGAGCTCAGTGTAGAAAATGAATATAATTTATTACAGAATAACATGGGTCACTCTTTAAAGTAAGGATGTACATCAGCCAGAAAGTCATGTAGAGGAAAACACTTTGTTAAGTAAGAGTAGAAAACAGCTAGAGAAACAATTAAACAACTTTTTTTTGAAAAATTTTTATTACATATTTCTTGAATACAAATGTTATCTCCTTTACTGATATCCCCTCCAAAAACCCCCAATCACATTCCCCCTTCCCCAACTTCAATGAGGATGTTCCCCACATATACTCCCACTCCCAGTTCACTGTCCTGGCATTCTACACTGGGGCATTGAGCTTTCACAGGACCAAGGGCCTGTCTTCACACTGGTGTCTGAGAAGGATATTTTCTGCTATATATGCCACTGGAGCCATGGTTCACTTCATGTGTACTCTTTGGTTGGTGGTTTAGTCCCTGGATCTCTGGGGTGTCTGGTTGGTTGATATTATTGTTCCTCCTATGGAGCTGCAAACCCCTGTAGCCACTTGGGTCCTTTCTCTAGCTCCACCATTGGGGACCCATGCTGACTCCAATGGTTGGCTGTGTGTATCTGTATTTGTCAGGCTCTGGAAGAACCTCTTAGGAAAAAGCTATATCAGGCTCCTGTTAGCATGCACTTCTGGATGTCCTCAATACTGTCCAGGTTTGGTGACTGTGTATGGAATGGATCCCCAGGTAGGGCAATCTCTGGATGGCCCTTTCCTTCAGTTTCTGCTCAGTACCTTGCCTCTGTATTAGCTCCTGTGAGTATTTTGTTCCACTTTCTAAGAAGGACCAAAGCATCACACTTTGGTTTTCCTTCTTTTTGAGCTTCATTTTGTCTGTGAATTGTATTTTGGATATGCTGAGCTTCTGGGCTAATATCCACTTATCATTTAGTGTCTAGCATGTATGTTCTTTTGTGACTGGGTTACCTCACTATGGATATTTTCTAGTTTTATCCATTGCCTAAGAATTTCATGAATTCACTGTTTTTAATGGCTGAATAATACCCCATTGTGTAATGTACATTTTCTATACCCATTCCTCTCTTGAAGGACACCTGTGTTCTTTCCAGTTTCTGGCTATTATAAGTAAGGCTGCTATGAACATAGTGGAGCATGTGTCCTTGTTATATGTTGGAGCATCTTTTGGTTATATGCGCAGGAGTGATATAGCTGGATCTTCTGGTAGTACTATGTCCAATTTTCTGAGGAAGCTCCAGACCGATTTCCAGAGTGTTTGTACCCGCTTGAAATCCCACTAACAATAGAAGAGTGTTTCTCTTTCTCCACATTCTCGCCAGTCACTGCTATCATTTGAGTTTTTGATCTCAGCCATTCTGATTGGTATGTGTTTTTTTTTTTTTTTTTTTTTGTGTGTGTGTGTGTGTGTGTGTGTGTGTGTGTGTGTGTGTGTGTGAATCTTGGGGTTGTTTTAATTTGCATTTTCTTCAGCATTCCTCAGTTGAGAATTCTTTGTTTAACTCTGTACCCCACTTTTGATAGGGTTATTTGGTTTTCTGGAGTCTAATTTCTTGAGTTCTTTGTATATATTGGATATTAGTCCTCTATCACATGTAGGATTGTTAAACATCTTTTCCCAACCTGTTGCTTGCTGTTTTGTTCTATTGACAGTGTCCTTTGCCTTGTAGAATCATTGCAATGTTATGCAAACTTATCTTCTTATATAGACTTCAAGATATACAACAAGGGGAATAAATACAGTACTTTTATCCTCTAGTTTGAATATATATATATATATATATATATATATATATATATATACTTCATATTATATAGAGAAATGTATATTTTCTTTTTTTTTTTTTTTCCATTTTTTATTAGGTATTTAGCTCATTTACATTTCCAATGCTATACCAAAAGTCCCCCTTACCCACCCACCCCCACTCCCCTACCCACCCACTCCCCCCCTTTGGCCCTGGCGTTCCCCTGTACCGGGGCACACAAAGTCTGCGTGTCCAATGGGCCTCTCTTTCCAGTGATGGCCGACTAGGCCATCTTTTGATACATATGCAGCTAGAGTCAAGAGCTCAGGGGTACTGGTTAGTTCATAATGTTGTTCCACCTATAGGGTTGAAGATCCCTTTAGCTCCTTGGGTACTTTCTCTAGCTCCTCCATTGGGAGCCCTGTGATCCATCCATTAGCTGACTGTGAGCATCCACTTCTGTGTTTGCTAGGCCCCGGCATAGTCTCACAAGAGACAGCTACATCTGGGTCCTTTCGATAAAATCTTGCTAGTATATGCAATGGTGTCAACGTTTGGATGCTGATTATGGGGTGGATCCCTGGATATGGCAGTCTCTACATGGTCCATCCTTTCATCTCAGCTCCAAACTTTGTTTCTGTAACTCCTTCCATGGGTGTTTTGTTCCCACTTCTAAGGAGGGGCATAGTGTCCACACTTCAGTCTTCATTTTTCTTGAGTTTCATGTGTTTAGGAAATTGTATCTTATATCGTGGGTATCCTAGGTTTTGGGCTAGTATCCACTTATCAGTGAGTACATATTGTGTGAGTTCCTTTGTGATTGTGTTACCTCACTCAGGATGATGCTCTCCAGGTCCATCCATTTGGCTAGGAATTTCATAAATTCATTCTTTTTAATAGCTGAGTAGTACTCCATTGTGTAGATGTACCACATTTTCTGTATCCATTCCTCTGTTGAGGGGCATCTGGGTTCTTTCCAGTTTCTGGCTATTATAAATAAGGCTGCTATGAACATAGTGGAGCATGTGTCCTTCTTACCAGTTGGGGCTTCTTCTGGATATATGCCCAGGAGAGGTATTGCTGGATCCTCCGGTAGTACTATGTCCAATTTTCTGAGGAACCGCCAGACTGATTTCCAGAGTGGTTGTACAAGCCTGCAATCCCACCAACAATGGAGGAGTGTTCCTCTTTCTCCACATCCTCGCCAGCATCTGCTGTCACCTGAATTTTTGATCTTAGCCATTCTCACTGGTGTGAGGTGGAATCTCAGGGTTGTTTTGATTTGCATTTCCCTGATGATTAAGGATGTTGAACATTTTTTCAGGTGCTTCTCTGCCATTCGGTATTCCTCAGGTGAGAATTCTTTGTTCAGTTCTGAGCCCCATTTTTTAAGGGGGTTATTTGATTTTCTGAGGTCCACCTTCTTGAGTTCTTTATATATGTTGGATATTAGTCCCCTATCTGATTTAGGATAGGTAAAGATCCTTTCCCAGTCTGTTGGTGGTCTTTTTGTCTTATAGACAGTGTCTTTTGCCTTGCAGAAACTTTGGAGTTTCATTAGGTCCCATTTGTCAATTCTCGATCTTACAGCACAAGCCATTGCTGTTCTGTTCAGGAATTTTTCCCCTGTGCCCATATCTTCAAGGCTTTTCCCCACTTTCTCCTCTATAAGTTTCAGTGTCTCTGGTTTTATGTGAAGTTCCTTGATCCACTTAGATTTGACCTTAGTACAAGGAGATAAGTATGGATCGATTCGCATTCTTCTACATGATAACAACCAGTTGTGCCAGCACCAATTGTTGAAAATGCTGTCTTTCTTCCACTGGATGGTTTTGGCTCCCTTGTCGAAGATCAAGTGACCATAGGTGTGTGGGTTCATTTCTGGGTCTTCAATTCTATTCCATTGGTCCACTTGTCTGTCTCTATACCAGTACCATGCAGTTTTTATCACAATTGCTCTGTAGTAAAGTTTTAGGTCAGGCATGGTGATTCCACCAGAGGTTCTTTTATCCTTGAGAAGAGTTTTTGCTATCCTCGGTTTTTTGTTATTCCAGATGAATTTGCAAATTGCTCCTTCTAATTCGTTGAAGAATTGAGTTGGAATTTTAATGGGGATTGCATTGAATCTGTAGATTGCTTTTGGCAAGATAGCCATTTTTACAATGTTGGTCCTGCCAATCCATGAGCATGGGAGATCTTTCCATCTTCTGAGATCTTCTTTAATTTCTTTCTTCAGGGACTTGAAGTTTTTATCATACAGATCTTTCACTTCCTTCGTTAGAGTCACGCCGAGATATTTTATATTATTTGTGGCTATTGAGAAGGGTGTTGTTTCCCTAATTTCTTTCTCAGCCTGTTTATTCTTTGTGTAGAGAAAGGCCATTGACTTGTTTGAGTTTATTTTATATCCAGCTACTTCACCGAAGCTGTTTATCAGGTTTAGGAGTTCTCTGTTGGAATTTTTAGGGTCACTTATATATACTATCATATCATCTGCAAAAAGTGATATTTTGACTTCCTCTTTTCCAATTTGTATCCCCTTGATCTCCTTTTGTTGTCGAATTGCTCTGGCTAATACTTCAAGTACTATGTTGAAAAGGTAGGGAGAAAGTGGGCAGCCTTGTCTAGTCCCTGATTTTAGTGGGATTGCTTCCAGCTTCTCTCCATTTACTTTGATGTTGGCTACTGGTTTGCTGTAGATTGCTTTTATCATGTTTAGGTATTGGCCTTGAATTCCTGATCTTTCCAGAACTTTTATCATGAATGGGTGTTGGATCTTGTCAAATGCTTTTTCTGCATCTAACGAGATGATCATGTGGTTTTTGTCTTTGAGTTTGTTTATATAATGGATTACATTGATGGATTTTCGTATATTAAACCATCCCTGCATCCCTGGAATAAAACCTACTTGGTCAGGATGGATGATTGCTTTAATGTGTTCTTGGATTCGGTTAGCGAGAATTTTATTAAGGATTTTTGCATCGATGTTCATAAGAGAAATTGGTCTGAAGTTCTCTATCTTTGTTGGATCTTTCTGTGGTTTAGGTATCAGAGTAATAGTGGCTTCATAAAATGAGTTGGGTAGAATACCTTCTACTTCTATCTTGTGAAAAAGTTTGTGCAGAACTGGAGTTAGATCTTCTTTGAAGGTCTGATAGAACTCTGCACTAAACCCGTCTGGTCCTGGGCTTTTTTTGGCTGGGAGACTATTAATAACTGCTTCTATTTCTTTAGGGGATATGGGACTGTTTAGAAGGTCAACTTGATCCTGATTCAACTTTGGTACCTGGTATCTGTCCAGAAATTTGTCCATTTCGTCCAGGTTTTCCAGTTTTGTTGAGTATAGCCTTTTGTAGAAGGATCTGATGGTGTTTTGGATTTCTTCAGGATCTGTTGTTATGTCTCCCTTTTCATTTCTGATTTTGTTAATTAGGATTTTGTCCCTGTGCCCTTTAGTGAGTCTAGCTAAGGGTTTATCTATCTTGTTGATTTTCTCAAAGAACCAACTCCTCGTTTGGTTAATTCTTTGAATAGTTCTTCTTGTTTCCACTTGGTTGATTTCACCCCTGAGTTTGATTATTTCCTGCCGTCTACTCCTCTTGGGTGAATTTGCTTCCTTTTTTTCTAGAGCTTTTAGATGTGTTGTCAAGCTGCTAGTATGTGCTCTCTCCCGTTTTTTCTTGAAGGCACTCATAGCTATGAGTTTCCCTCTTAGAAATGCTTTCATTGTGTCCCAAAGGTTTGGGTACGTTGTGGCTTCATTTTCATTAAACTCTAAAAAGTCTTTAATTTCTTTCTTTATTCCTTCCTTGACCAAGGTATCATTGAGAAGAGTGTTGTTCAGTTTCCATGTGAATGTTGGCTTTCTGTTATTTATTTTGTTATTGAAGATCAGCCTTAGTGCATGGTGATCTGATAGGATACATGGGACAATTTCAATATTTTTGAATCTGTTGAGGCCTGATTTGTGACCTATTATGTGGTCAATTTTGGAGAAGGTACCATGAGGTGCTGAGAAGAAGGTATATCCTTTTGTTTTAGGGAAAAATGTTCTGTAGATATCTGTCAGATCCATTTGTTTCATCACTTCTGTTAGTTTCAGTGTGTCCCTGTTTAGTTTCTGTTTCCATGATCTGTCCATTGGTGAAAGTGGTGTGTTGAAGTCTCCCACTATTATTGTGTGAGGCGCAATGTGTGCTTTGAGCTTTACTAAAGTTTCTTTAGTGAATGTGGCTGCTCTTGTATTTGGAGCATAGATATTCAGAATTGAGAGTTCCTCTTGGAGGATTTTACCTTTGATGAGAATGAAGTGTCCCTCCTTGTCTTTTTTGATGACTTTGGGTTGGAAGTCAATCTTATCAGATATTAGGATGGCTACTCCTGCTTGTTTCTTCATACCATTTGCTTGGAAAATTGTTTTCCAGCCTTTCATTCTGAGGTAGTGTCTATCTTTTTCTCTGAGATGAGTTTCCTGTAAGCAGCAAAATGTTGGGTCTTGTTTGTGTAGCCAGTTTGTTAGTCTATGTCTTTTTATTGGCGAGTTGAGACCATTGATGTTAAGAGATATTAAGGAAAAGTAATTGTTGCTTCCTGTTATTTTAGTTGTTAAAGGTGGCATTCTGTTCTTGTGGCTGTCTTCTTTTAGGTTTGTTGAGGGATTACCTTCTTGTTTTTTCTAGGGCGTTGTTCCCGTTCTTGTATTGGTTTTTTTCTGTTATTATCCTTTGAAGGGCTGGATTCGTGGAGAGATAATGCGTGAATTTGGTTTTGTCGTGGAATACTTTGGTTTCTCCCTCTATGATAATTGAGAGTTTGGCTGGGTATAGTAGCCTGGGCTGCAGTTTGTGTTCTCTTAGTGTCTGTATAACATCTGTCCAGGCTCTTCTGGCTTTCATAGTCTCTGGTGAAAAATCTGGTGTAATTCTGATAGGCTTGCCTTTATATGTTACTTGACCTTTTTCCCTTACTGCTTTTAGTATTCTATCTTTATTTAGTGCATTTGATGTTCTGATTATTATGTGTCGGGAGGAATTTCTTTTCTGGTCCAGTCTATTTGGAGTTCTGTAGGCTTCTTGTATGTTCATATGCATCTCATTCTTTAGATTTGGGAAGTTTTCTTCAATAATTTTGTTGAAGATGTTTGCTGGACCTTTGAGTTGAAAATCTTCATTCTCATCCACTCCTATTATCCGTACGTTTGGTCTTCTTATTGTGTCCTGGATTTCCTGGATATTTTGAGTTAGGATCTTTTTGCATTTTCCATTTTCTTTGATTGTTGTGCCGATGTTCTCTATGGAATCTTCTGCACCTGAGATTCTCTCTTCCATCTCTTGTATTCTGTTGCTGATGCTCAAATCTATGGTTCCAGATTTCTTTCCTAGGGTTTCTATCTCTAGTGTTGCCTCGCTTTGAGTTTTCTTTATTGTGTCTACTTCCCTTTTTAGGTCTAGTATGGTTTTGTTCATTTCCATCACCTGTTTGTATGTTTTTTCCTCTTTTTCTGTAAGGACTTCTACCTGTTTGATTGTGTTTTCCTGTTTTTCTTTAAGGACTTGTAACTCTTTAGCAGTGTTCTCCTGTATTTCTTTAAGTGATTTATTAAAGTCCTTCTTGATGTCCTCTACCATCATCATGAGATATGCTTTTAAATCTAGGTCTAGGTTCTCAGGTGTGTTGGGGTTCCCTGGACTGGGCGAAGTGGGTGTGCTGGGTTCTGGTGATGGTGAGTGGTCTTGGTTCCTGTTAGTAAGATTCCTCCGTTTACCTTTCGCCATCTGGTAATCTCTGGAGTTAGTAGTTATAATTGACTCTGTTTAGAGATTGTTCTTCTGGTGATTCTGTTACCGTCTATCAGCAGACCTGGGAGACAGATTCTCTCCTCTGAGTTTCAGTGCTCAGAGCACTCTCTGCTGGCAAGCTCTCTTACAGGGAAGGTGCGCAGATATCTTGTATTTGGACCTCCTCCTGGCCGAAGAAGAAGGCCCAAAACAGGACCTTTCTCAGACACTGTGTTGCTTTGGCAGTTCCCAGGTGGTACAGACTCTCACCTAAGCAGACTAAATTCCTAAGTTTCTTGGAGTCCCGGGACCAAGATGGCGACCGCTGCTGCTGTGGCTTAGGTCGCCTCCCCAGCCGGGCGGGCACCTGTCCTCTGGTCCGGAAGGTGGCCGGCTGTCCCCGGCCCACACAGGGTGCTGCCTCAGTGCCTCTGTGCTTCTGCCTGTTCCAGAAGCTGTCAGGTTCTCTGGCGCACCCTCTCACCTGTTCAGACTAATTTCCTAAGTTCGGCGGGTCTCGGACCAAGATGGCGACCGCTGCTGCTGTGGCTTAGGCCGCCTCCCCAGCCGGGCGGGCACCTGTCCTCTGGTCCGGAAGGTGGCCGGCTGTCCCCGGCCCACGCAGGGTGCTGCCTCAGCGCCTCTGTGCTTCTGCCTGTTCCAGAGGCTGTCAGGTTCTCTGGCGCACCCTCTCACCTGTTCAGACTAATTTCCTAAGTTCGGCGGGTCCCGGACCAAGATCAGAAATGTATATTTTCAAGCTATTAATGGATTGTCTGTTCTGATTTAGTGGGACTCCCCAGCCCAGCTCCTTCTTAATACTACAAGGCTGATAATCGCAAAACCAGCCATTAAATGCTGTGACACAAAGATCTATCCTTGTATGCAGAACATAATGTAAGATAGTCACAAAATGAGAGAAGAGTGTAAGAAATGATAACCAGAAAACATAGGTTACAAATGTAAAATATGTGATTTACTACCTGACCAGAGCAACAAAACAGCTCCATATTGTTTGAGTGCTTTGATCTCTCACTCCCTGCCCACAACACACCTCTGCTTCCCATAGAATTCTTCGGACTGGAGATGAGATGAAATGCATATTTGAATATAATAACCTGCCCTTTTCTCAGGTCACTGGCTATGTGAATAAAGACCTGCTTAAATATTTAATTTCTGTCTCTTTACATTGGCGTATATGGTGATAGGCTACAGGATCCAGCCCTGTTATAGCAATAGCAAACTGCTTTTATATAGAACATTCCTTGTCCAGGTGTTTGATCATCTCTTCGATCAGCTTTTAATGCAGGGGACAATAATATGTATTTGTTCTTCAGCAGAAAGCTGGTGGTTAAACAATGATCTGTTGGTCTTTGGGGTGTTTAAAATATTAAGTCTTCATACAGGATTAGAGGTATACTCAGATTTAATTCCTATTAGTAATGCAAATGAGAATCCCTGGAAATAAATTATGCCTGAAGAATCTGATTGACTGAACAGAACCCCAGTGATTTAGAAAATTTTGGAATATTCTAGGTAAGGAGGTGAATTACCTGACTTTAGACTAGCTGTAGGCCGCTGGGTAGCGATTGCTTATGCCTTCTGACCCCTGTGATGGAAAAAAATTGTGTGATTAACATATAAAAGTCTGTTGGAATGTATTAACTTAGTAGTCAGTTAGCTTTTATCTTCTCAAAGCTAACAAAAGCATCTCTCCTGTAGTGGATCACGTCTTTAATCCCAGTACACTGAAGTTAGAGGCAGGTAATCTCTGAGTTGAAGGCTAGTCTGGTCTACAAAGACAGTTCCAAGACAGTCAGGGCTATATAGAGAAACCCTATCTCAAATAATAATAATAATAATAATAATAATAATAATAATAATAATAATAATAAAAGAGGAAAATTATCTGAAGCCTACAGAATTGAAAAGCATATTCTATCTTTTTTATAGTCTCTAAGATTCAAATCTAGTAAAGTTGCCTTGATTTATAGTTCTCTTTGTAAACTGTAAGCTTGGTTTGAATGATTTCATGTGAGAACACATAATTTAGAGTAACCTAAATCTATGTCCTTAGGACAGTGACTCAAGTTTTGATCTAAAATATCTTCTAATGTTTAGTAAATGTGAGCTATGATTTTTGGATTGGTGCTACTAGTCTGTATTAGAGATTCAGTCTCTGGTTTATTGAATTTGCTGGTTAGGAGTAAGGGGACCATTTAGTGCAACTTCCTGATTTCTAATTAATACGAAATTATTGTCATTTTACATTGTCATTGGCAGTGTTTTCACCAAGAACTTTTTCTTTGAGAGACTTCTACTCATGAACATCCCAATCTTATCACTCCCAGAAAATCAACCTCTAAATATTTTCACCAAGGTAACAGTGGGTTATATTATGTAAATTTTGGAGAAACAAAAGCAGCAGTCTATAACAACATCAAACACATTAAATTTTCTAAGGGTACAAATAATTCTGTTGAGGCAAATTTTAGCAACACTTTATTTCTTGTGCTCTTTCTCTAGCAAATAACACAACTGCTATTCCTGAATTCTCTGGTTTTAGTTTGAATGATAATGGGTGCCAGAGACTCCATACCTTTTCATGCTTAGTCCACAGGTTAAGGAAATAATATTCTCAGGAATCAGATGTGTAACTTTGTTAGAGAAAATATACCACTGGAGTGGGGTTTTAGGTTTCCAAATGCCCCAACATCGCAGTTAAGACTATGTCTCTGCCAATGGCTATGTACCAAGATGTAGGCTGTCAGCTACAGTTACTTCATCAACCTTACCTGCCTGCTGAGATGCTCCTCTGCATAATGTTCGTAGACTCCTACTATGAAACACTGAGCCCCCAATAAAAACTTTCTTCTATAAGCCTTGGTCATGGTCTTTCATTACCAACAATAAAAATAAATTACTAAGCCAGGTTCCCAAACTAATTATTTTAGAGATTTATGGCACAGAGGAATAATTGAGGCAGGATGTCAAGGCAAGGAAAAGTATGGGAACATGAGAAAGCAAGAGAGTTTCTTTCCCTAGAGTCTGATCAAAGGCTTTTACCAACTAAGAATAATGCATTTTACCAACTGAAAAACAAAGAATTTCCATACAGATATCCATAATTATTTAAGACTTTTCACCCTTTTTAGTTTATATCATAAGCCTTAGGGCATACAATCTTAATGATTACAATCATGTGGTATATTTTGATGGATCTATTATTCTTCCTTATTTAAGTAAAGTATATAGCATCATTCAAACTTATTATGATTATGTAATATCTATATTTCATCTACAGCATCTCACAAAGAAGTACAGTGATTACTATGGCCTCAATTACAGTGGAACATGCTTCTAGTTTGTGAAGGCTGTAATTTTACATAGATAACTATAGAAAAATAGATAAGCTTCTAAAACAGTAAAACATTATAACTTAGATATTAGTTTTAAACACATACATGTACACATTCAGGTACCAACATATACCTTCACACATGTAGGCACTGAAGAGCTAGAATGGTACTTTCTACTTTAGTATTATCTAAATAATGTATCACTAACACAAATAGTATTCTTTATCACCTCCAAATTTGTGTCAAGAAGATATGGGCTTAGATATGGATTTGTCCACTTTGCGCAACTATGTAATGTTCCCAGAATTCATTTGCTGGGAAATTGCATCTTGTACTGAGGGGTGAAAAGGTCTTTGCTGTCCCTTCATCTCATAACCTTGTTCTTCCCTGTAGAAGATTTCCAGATTCACCACGAGCCTCTTACAAAATTTAGCCCTTATTATGTCTTCTATAACAATCAAGGTCTGAGAGAAGTGCAAAAGCTGTTGGAAGCACTGTTGGCTCATGCAAAGCTGAATAGCAATTAATAAGTAACATCAAACTGATACACATAGCACCGGGATGACAGAAGGAGACAAGAAACAGAATTATAACTTGCTACGTTTAATTCTAGAGGCAAAGATGTCAGAAAAGAGACAGATACTGAGAACCCATGTAAGTAGAGACAAAACTGTTACAGCTGTGCCAAAATCTGGGAGTGCATATATAGAATGGAGTGACACATCCCATTTGTGCCTTTGAGGGCCAGATGTTCTTTATAATATTTGCTCCCTAGGATGACTGTAATTCTGTCTGTGGACTTAGAACATGTAATAACATACTGTAGATTATTTCTTACTTGTAAAACATTACTTTGGAAAGACAGCTAATACAAAGTTTTGTCATCAGCCTGTCTTCTTTCACTAAAATTGTAATTGTCTACATCCTCATCATTTCTGACACATTTTTCTAATGCTCTGGAATATATACTATGAGTCTTATAAATCAAGAAAATGCAACTGAGATTCTCTCTTTTTATATCTTGTTGGTGATGCTTGCATCTCTGATCTCTTTCCTAAGTTTTCTATCTTCAGTGTTGTCTCCCTTTGTGATTTCTTTATTGTTTCTATTTCCATTTTTAGATCCTGGATGGTTTTGTTCAATTCATTCACCTGTTTGGTTGTTTTCCTGTAATTCTTTAAAGGATTTTTGTGTTTCCTCTCTTTACAACTGTGTTCTCCTGTATTTCTTTAAGGGAGTTATTTATGTTCTTATCATCATCGTGAGATGTGATTTAAAATCAGAGCCTTACTTTTCCAATATGTTGAGGTATCCAGGGCTTGCTCTGGTGGGAGAACTGGATTCTATTGATGTTAAGTAGCCTTGGTTTTTTTTGCTTATATTGTTGCACTTGGCTCTAATCTTCTTTGCTCCAGTCTAAGGGAAACACAGTGACAAAGAGTGAAGCAGAGACTGAAGGAAAGGGCATCCAGAAACGGCCCCACCTGGGGATTTAACCCACATGTAGACATCAAACCCAGACACTACTGCTGATGACAAGAAGTGCTTGCTGACAGGTGCCTGATACAGCTGTCTCCTGAGAGGCTCTGCCAGATCCTGACCAATATAGATGCAGAGGCTGGCAGCCAACTCTCAGACTGGGCACAGGAACACCAATGGAGGAGTTAGGGGAAGGACTGAAGGAGCTGAAGGGGCCTTATCTGGCATCAGTGGGAGGGGAAGACCTGGGTCCTGTGAAGGCTTGATGCCCCAGCATAGAGGAATGCTAGAGTGGTATGGCTGTAGTGGGTGGGTGGGGGGAGTGTTGCAGTAAATCTTTCCAATCCAAATAATGCCCCTGCAATGAAAACACAACACAATTAATATGAATACATGCTGTGGGCCTAGATTGGACAGATCTACCGCTATACTACCATATTCCACATCTATGAGACCCCTTATAACTTGTGGTTTCCCCAGGCCATGTACTTCTGTTCCACCCTTCTTCCTCCTTCTCCTCTGAGTCCTCTCTCTCCTTTTTCTCCCTTTTCCTCTCTCCTCACCTTCCACTCTACCTTCCCTTTATCTGCCCAATCATCAGCTCTCCTTTATTTTACAAATTAAGATGGGAAGCAGGCTTGCAGAAAATCACCTGAGTGTTGACTCATTCCATGTTATGCAGCCCCTCACAGGAGAATTGAATTAACATCAAATATAATTAGATTCAAGGCTATCCACAACAGGAGAGCACCTTCATAGAAGCAGATTAAGGGGGAATGGGTTAGGGCTTTGCAGAGGGGAAACCAGGAGAGGTGATCATATCTGAAATGTAAATATTTAAAATATCCAACTAAAAAAAAGAAAATGTGGCCAGCAGTTGGGGCACAAGACTTTAGTCCCAGCACTTAGGAGGCAGAGGCAGGTGGATTTCTGAATTCGAGTCCAGCCTACAGCGTGAGTTCCAGGACAGCCAGGGCTACACAGAGAAACCCTGTTTCAAAAAAAAAAAAAAAAAAGCATGTGATTAACAAGTAGCAAGGTTTTTTTATTGTTGTTGTTATTTAGAATAAAGACTATTTAAGTAGAAAATGACTTTCCTATATTTGTTATTTTAAACAATAACTATTAAATTTAATTCAATTTAGTAAATGTATATATTTTATGTTTTAACTGATCTGTTTGTGAGCTGAAGATCTTGTGTCACAATAACTATTATTACTGTTGTTGCTGCATATTCAACACTGGTAAAAACTTCAGGATTATTCTTAAAATCCTAAGAAGTTATGAATTTTTAAAGGTCAATGGGATACAATTTGACAGAGCAGATACATAAGTAATATATGTAAGTCAAGAATGTGTCGTAAGAATAAATTTTCTTGCCTATGACTAGGGCAGAATTGTTACAAATAATTGAATAAATTTTGAGTAATCTGAACTGACAACTTACATCAATTATTTTGATTAGGTAATATCTGGATCCCAAACTTACACATGTACACCTGGAGATGAGCAGAAATCATCTACAATGATTTATGTTTCACTTACCTCAGAGGTTGAAAAAAATGCAGGATTTTTTTCATATTATACAGATTTTGTTTTACTTTATTGTTCATACACAGAATTGAAAAGTCATCAAACTCATAAATTTAAGGAAGTTTAGAAGCCAAAAGTGTTTTTTTATATATAAATAATTTAATTAAAGACATTTATTGTGTCAAAAGGGGAGGAATAAAAGCTACGAGTGTCTTACTGGTTCGTGGAGTAGTTTAGCTTTATGTACAGGTTAGAACCCAGGGATATTCTTACAGACATCTCTGGTTCTACACTACAATGTATCTGCTTTATTTTTGGTTTGGGGGTTACCTTTGGAGGATAGGAGCTGTTATTTATTATGCTGTTGTTGTTTAACATAAAGCTGTATACTGAAAGGATAAAATGATATAAATTATGTTTCAAAAAGACTTTAAACACAAAATACATAAACCAAAAATGAAAAATAAAAACAATATAGAATAATCAGTACTGATTTTGTGTATATTAAAATATGCATTAGCTTGTATTAAAGTTAATCCCACCTTTAATTTAGGTTTCCTAGTTTTGACTCAAAATGCCAGCAGATATGTCTCAGTCAAAGGAAATGTACTTGACACAAAGAAAAATAAATAAAAAGAACCCACAAATGCTGAGAGCTAGGGAAATTTCACCAAATTCTTTTTGAACCAGAATCTTATCATGCCTTCTTGTAGTTTTTGTCTGCATTTCTAACATTGTCCTGGTAACCCCATTGCCCCAAAACCAGACAAATAAAACACCCAAAACAAACAAACAACAAGAGAAACAAACAAAACCTGTATAATAATGTTCATTGTTGATGTGAAACTATTGCCGTTCTGTACAAACCTTGTCATTCCTTGATAATCCTGTATGGCCCACTTTTAGACAGTAATTTTAGAAATCTTGAGATTATAAGTTATTTCGCTCTCTTCTGAGACATAAGTCTATACCTGAAAATTTTTATCCTATGGACTTGTGAGCTATCTTTGAAAGACAGGTAAGTGGGTATCTAAGAACCTTGCTTTTTTCCTGTCCCTGTCACTGCAGGGTAATGAAGTCATATAAATGTGGTCACTTTCAATCTCCAAATCTGGCTTCTGACATAAAGATAAAATTTTCTCTTTCACATAAGCATCCATAAGCAATCCAGGTGAGTGTCTTAATTACTCTCCTACCAATCTGATTGTTTCAGTGTCTGCGGTCTTTGTTTGTTTGTTTTTGTTTTTTCTTCCTCTTTTTAATTGGATATTTTATTTATTTATATTTCAAATCTTATCTCCTTTCCCCATTTTTCCATCTGCAAACCCCCATCCCATCACCCCTCTCCCTGCTTCTATGAGGGTGCTCCCTCACCCTCAACCATTGGACTGAGCACTGGGACCCCAATGGAGGAGTTGGGCTTTGTTTTATCAAT
Source organism: Mus musculus (assembly GCF_000001635.26). Classification (NCBI taxonomy): domain Eukaryota; kingdom Metazoa; phylum Chordata; class Mammalia; order Rodentia; family Muridae; genus Mus; species Mus musculus. Next base: position 59,657,332 of record NC_000071.6, read on the forward strand.
TGGAGTTGCATTCATTTGTCCATGCTCGACCTTTTTTCAATGCAATAGTTTTAATAAATTAAGTCTTCCTTTATTATCTTTATCAGTGTGCAGCTCATAAATAACTGACATATTATGGATTGCAGGTGATGGTTGATATATCCAGGTGAAAATTAGATTGAACTGGAGAGATGGCTCAGTGGCTATGACTACATATTGTTCTTCCAGAGAAGTATAATTGTTACTGAGCACACACATTTGTTGACACACATCACTAGCAACTCCAACTTCAGGAGATCAGAACCTGTCATTCCCATTGGCATCTCTACACACACACACACACACACACACACACACACACACACAGACAGAGAGAGACAGAGAGAGAGAGAGAGAGAGAGAGAGAGAGAGAGAGAGAGAGAGAGACTCAGAGAGAATAATAAAATAATAGGCTTAAATTTTGAGGATGAAGCAGGAGGATCATCACTTCAAGGAAAACAAACTCTGAAAAGATTTGCAAGCCAGCCTACACATGCATAGTTTAATGCTGGTATTATCTGAGAAAAAAAAAAAAAACACATAATTCTCTTTTCCTAGTTAAAAAAAAAATTAAAGAAATTCTTTGTACCTTAATGATTAAGTTCAGTGGCCAATTGAGGCTAACTTGAAAATGTGGCAATGGGCAGCGATATTTAGAACATTGAAGAAGTGATTATGAGGTGATCAAAGATGAACTAAAGGGGAAAATAATCTTCTATTGTACTGGGTTGCTATAAAATGTTGCTTCCAAGACTGTGCTATATTATCATAATGATGAAAGATTCTTTGGGGGGATAGGAAAAGTGAAAGTACAGAGGGTGAAGGGGTAACAAGAGAATACTTAAGACCCGTGTCTCTCAGTAGTTTTCTCTTGCTTGTATAATAAATGCTATAATGATATATCATTAAGTTCGGACAGGCCAATCAAATTTTATTTGATTCAGTAGTCTAAATATATAAAATCAAAGCAATTAAAAGTAGTGAAGTGAAAGCCGGGTGTGGTGGCGCACACCTTTAATCCCAGCACTCAGGAGGCAGAGGAAGGCAGATTTCTGAGTTCGAGGCCAGCCTGGTCTACAAAGTGAGTTCCAGGACAGCCAGGGCTACACAGAGAAACACTGTCTTGAAAAAAACAAACAAAAAAAGAAAGAAAGAAAGAAAGAAAGAAAGAAAGAAAGAAAGAAAGAAAGAAAGAAAGAAAAGGAAATTGAAATGATTACAAAGTTTGAACCTCACCCTTAATTACTAGATGTTGTGTATACAATTAATTCATTTATCATAAAATTCGTATCAAAAATATGTATGTACTTACATGTGATTTATTAAACTTTAAATAGAACAAATTATAGTTTAGACTTATAAATCAATGATCACTTTATTTTAATAAATATTACATCATACATTAATGTCACTTTTTATCAGTTTGAAACTTTAGTGTTGAGTATGCATATAGTCTTTACCATAATTTTGTCTGACAAAGATCTCACAAAGCAATTACATCTCCGCAAAACATGGCATTGATAGATGAACACATATAAGAAAGTAATGTTACTAGTAATAGAGATAAACATATAAAACTGAACAGAGTGTAAAGAGATTTTTTATGGAATATAGAGTACAATAAATTTTCAGAGTAGTATTGTGTCTCATAGGTGCAACTATCCATTTTATTGAATAATCAAACTAACTTTATATCTGCAGCTGTTTCAATAAGAATGTCCCCCAAAATCTCACTTTTCTGCTTCATAGTGCTGTGTGAGGTTTAAATTCTGGGTCCATGTTGCAGGAAGTATGTTGCTGAAGATGAGCTATAAGAATTTAAAGACTGACTTCAGTTCTAGTTTGTTATCTCTGCTTCCATAGACTGCTATCTCTGCTCAAACCTTTGATGGCTTGAGCTCTCAGCTTGCTTCTTGAGTCCCCATTTCTACCCTCTTCCATGACCTGAGCTGTGGTGAACCCTCATCCTTCTGGAACTCTTAACCCAATAAACCCTTCCTTTTTAGAGTTGCTTCTTGTCATGGTGTTTTATTACAGCAATTGAAATGTAATGAATACAGTATTAATTGAAAATGTTAATTTGTGTAAATACTCTGTGAATCTTTTTCCTCTTCTGGGTCATCAAGAAAATCAGATAATTGCAATTCATTTGTGTATTGGTATAGATTGTCTGTATGTTCTCTCTCTCTCTCTCTCTCTCTCTCTCTCTCTCTCTCTCTCTCTCTCTGTGTGTGTGTGTGTGTGTGTGTGTTTATAGATCAGATGAAAGTGTTTTAAGACTATGCCGGGGCCTAGCAAACACAGAAGTGGATGATCACAGTCAGCTATTGGATGGGTCACACGGCCCCCAATGGAGGAGCTAGAGAAATTACCCAAGGAGCTAAAGGGAACTACAACCCTATAGGTGGAACAACAATATGAACTAACCAGTACCCGAGAGCTCTTGTCTTTAGCTGCATATGTATCAAAAGATGGCCTAGTCGGCCATCACTGCAACGAGAGGCCCATTGGACTTGCAAACTTTATATGCCCTAGTACAGGGGAACGCCAGGGCCAAAAAGGGGGAGTGGGTGGGTAGGGGATTGGGGGGGGGTAGGTATGGGGGACCTTTGGGATAGCATTGAAAATGTAAACGAGGACAATACCTAATTTAAAAAAAATGAATTGATTCTTTTGCCACACTGAATTCTAGAGATTAAAAGCAAGTTATGAGACTGGCCCAACAAGTGCTTTTATCAACTGATCATTATGCAAACCAAAATAAGACAAAGCTTCCTATTTTTTCTACTTTGCTTGGACAAACAAATATGAAGCTACTAAGTAACCAACCAGAGTAAATTATATCCTTAGTTAAATGTTGACACGTGTATTTAGTTGCAGAATATCATTATAAGCATCAAATCAGAGTAAATACCTCTTTACTACATAAGTGTTAGAATAATAAAATTTGACCTTAATAATTTTCTAGTTTTTGTGCTGTGGGTGATTCTTCACTGGGGATGGATGGGGAGTGCATTTGACATAGGCATTCACAGAGGGCCAAAGGGAAATCCATTTTCATAGGCATTTAAATATATTAATTAGGAAACAGATAAGTGGTATATTTTCTTAATTACACTGTATATAAGCACCAGCCATGTAGTACTTAGTGAGGATAACAGTGGGCCGTTTGTGAGAAAGTACTGTTATTTTTATTTTCATAAAATGTTAGTTATGACCATAATAGTACAGCATTTGAATTTGCTCCTGGTAATGAAAAAAAAATGCACTATTTCCAGGTTTCAGTCCATTCTACATACCCAAAATAATTTTCTAATGTTGAATATTCTAAATAGACACTTACTTAAATACTCTACCAGAGAAAAAATTTCATATTCATAATAATTGGAGAGGTACCACTTCTCTTTCAAAACTATTTAAATATTCATACCTACACAAAGGTACTGTAACTTAAATTATGTATATTTCAACTGCATGGCTGTAACTAAACACATAGCATTTTATATGCAATATATTTTTTATTAATTAATTAATTTATTTATTTAGATATTTTCTTTATTTACATTTCCAATGATATCCCCTTTCCTGGTTTTCCCTCCCAAAATCCCCAATCACCTCCACCCCTACCCCTTTCTCACCAATACATCTATTCCTGCTTCCAGGCCCTGACTGAGGCCTTGCAAATATTAGTGAAGAAGCTTCTATTTTGTATTCTCAAAAATTCTTAGTGGCATGTGGCCGGTCTTGCCTATACGTGCAACAGAAGGGCTGAATCAAAAGAACTGCTATGAACTTGAGAAAAATATTGAATCGCAATGAGATCTAGTTTAGACTGAATTATAGCGAGAGATGCTCTTTTGAAAGTCTCTTTGTTTTGGACTCGTTTAGGAAGCCATGCCCTTGAAACTTCATGGACGAAGCTTTCTGTATATTTCTAGGAATTGTAACCTCATTGCAGACAACCTGATTTACAGGTTCTTACAAACGTTCTGCCTCTTTTAATGTTTCCTGGGCCTCTGCTGAAGCAGTAGTGTTGTAGGTAAATCAGTTGGGGTTGGATATCACAATAACTTTTTGCCTGGAATTTTATCAGTGTGGTTTTCAATAAAAAGTCTCTACCTGTAACAAATGGAATTTTCATGAGGTGTGAAGCAAAATTAAGTGTGGCTATAAAGATGAAAAATTTGACGGCAGTTAAGAATTATGCTGGTTTAGAAACCTGGTGGTTGTGGGTACTCTTCTTAGATTAATGGTCTTTTGGTAACTAGCTTACTTGTTACATCAGACATTATTTTCTTTTTGTTGAGGTTATTTAAGCCCACCAAGAGGCCTTTTAATTACCACCAAGCTGTTAGTGCCATTACTGCCTCACTAGGGATTTTCTGCCACTATGGTCACTGTTATAGGTATCAGAGATGAGGAGAACTATGTGGCCATAATATATAAAAACTGATTATATTAATTATGTTACATTATTAAATCACACACACACACACACACACACACACACACACACACACACACATATATATATATATATATATATATATATATATATATATATATACACATAAAGGCCCTGAATTAGAAAAAGAACATGTGTGGTTGGTATGCATGGGCAATGTTCAAAGGAAGGAATGTGAAAATGTTGCAGTTATATTATCATTATTTATAGTTTTATATTTTAATTTAAATGTACAGCAGAGAGCTTTTCTTTTTGGCAGCCCAGAAAATACCTAGGATTTTCTAAATAGTTAAGTAAAATTTATGGACAGGTGATAAACCCATAAGCTTTAGAGAAACAAACTTTTCATTGTCTTTGTTTTCATTGGAACAAAGTTTGCCAAGGTCTCTTAGTTTGTGGATGATACCAAACAGCATGTTAAACACTACTCTGAGATATCATCTTAGATAAATATGTTCTCTTACTGCTATCCCAGAACATGGTACACTCCAGTTGCTCAGTATACCAATACTCAATTCAATTCAATTCAATTCAATTCAATTCAATTCAATTCAATTCAATTCAATTCAATGTAGCACATTTACTGAATTTCTTAAATTAAAGGAATTATATCTACTGCAAAACCCTGCTATAAAATGTATTTTTCACAAAAATGCTACTGACCATGGTTGTGAATTTTACAAAGATATTAGATTATCTTTTGGTAATCTAATTATTATTATTAAATTATATATTAGATTATTGGACATTAGATAACAGACTTTACATATTCAGAATATTGTTGTTTTAATATAAAAGAATGTGTGTGTCATATACTTCATATATAGTTGTATGTATTAGGTTTTATTTAAATGTTGAGTATATCTGTTTAGGAATGAACATTTATTGAAAAAACATCATATCACTATATCATAAGGTAGTTAAAATCAAGACAATGATACCTTCTGTTGTTCCCCAGAAGTACCATCCCAGATCATATTTCCAAATTTGTCCTGTTCTCTTGTTGCTACATTGGTTTTGAGACTCCACCCATTTCATGCCTCTCATTGTGAACAAAATCTACTCAGGAACAGTAGAATATTAAATTTGACCTTATATGTATATGTATACATATGTAGAGTCTTCATATGTATAGCAAAGCACTTGTCCCTTTCCTGAGTTGGTATTTTCCTTTAAAAACTGGAGGTGTAGATATATGAGCTGCCTCTTATAAATATATGTTACATATGTTTCTGTTATTCATAAGAGGTTTCCTTTACATTTCAGCCTCTCCTCTTCTCTCAAAGAAGCTGAATAGATGTTGATGAATAAAGAATTTATAGATGTTGGCTTCAGGGCAACTGAGTTCAATCTCATTACATGATATTGTTAAGGAAGTTGCTAGTTTTATTCAGGGTGACCATTATATGTGACATACAGTATGTTCAAGGTTAAGTACATATTGTAAATTTTTAAAACCTGTTTCCAATTTAAATAGATTCATGAGAAAATATGTGTTTCTATGAATAGAAAAATTACAGGGAATTTAAGCTTTAGTTTAATTCACTTCATCACATTGAACTTTCAAGATGGAATAAATGATATTTTTGGTTAATTCAAACTACAACATTAACTCCATAGCAGCACTTGCACAGGAGTTTATATTTTATTGCTTTCAATCTCTGTGTTACTTTTTTCTTCTCTCTCTTTCTCTTTGCTTCCCTTTTTCTTCCTTTAAAGGAATGTTGATTAATTTTTTATTAAATACTCATAACAATACAATTACCTCATCAGATGCTATCTTAAAATCAGAAGCCATGTTAAATCATTAAACTCAAGTGAATTTTTTAAAATTAGTATATTCATTAGGTTCCTAAATTATATCCTGAGAATTTATTATCAAGGAATGATTCTCATGAAGATGCCATCCTGTGTGGATCAGACCAAAAGAAAATAAATACTACCAAGTTTCAGTTAATTTTCTAAAAACTATTTTAAGCATATGGTTATATTATAAAATAAAATATAATATAAACAGCAATTGAATAATCTATATATCTATATATGTATACATACTATATATATAGTAATATATACATACTGCATAAATATCCAATGTCTAGTCATAATACATAATTATTGAATAGTATCTAAGTTATATGAAAATATAATGATTATTGAAATTGATATTTAAAAACATGTAATGTAATTAGGAGAGCTTAACTTTGAAACTACACTTGTGGATGAACATAAGGAAATTTAGAGGCTTTTTGAAATATTTTTGTTGGGAATGGACAGTTTGTCTTTTGTCTTGCATGTTGCCATTAAGCCTTTGTATCATAACTGGTTTTGGCACCTAGAATAATATATTTATAAAATTTAAGTACCTAACATTTTAAACAAATGAATCAAAATGACTCATTGTGTTACACATATAGATTTATCATAAAAGTATATGTATGCCAATGGATATTTTATGTTGCAAACTGAAATGTTTAAATGACAGAGGTCATTACCTTGACGTTATGAAAATGTAACTATTCAAGTGTGGTGATATTTTCAATTAGTGTTTTACAGAAGTAATTAATGAGTTACAACATTATGACAATGATTTAATCATCACTTCACAATGAACCTATCTAGAGAACTGTCAAGAGAAAATTTTTAAAAAGTAAACTCAGTTTAATAAAGAACCAGGTTCAAATCAGACAGCCATCTAGGTAGCAGGTATTACCATACTTCCTTAAATTCACTACACCCTCATCTGCAATATCATTCGATGTTTATATTTAATGCCAATGGAATGAGCAAGTGAAATCACTTGGCTCAACCAATCATTTCTTTCTTTCATGGGACACAACTGTATATCCAGCATAAAAAACTACCTTTTTATTTTTAAGTAAATTGAGTGACAGAAATTCTTAGTACTTTTTTGACTTGATAAATTTAACAGAAGTCTTTATGAAAGAAGAAGATATTGCTAGAGACTTCAAAGAATTTCATTTGCAACACAATTTTATTTCAATAAAATTCTTGTATGCATTTAAAGCATAGTCAAAAATATTAGATTTATATTAGGCTCTATGGAAAAAAATATGAACTGGCAGCACATTTGGAAAACGTCTTAAAATGTTTCCTCCAGAGAGAGAGCTCTGCAACCGCATCAACTTCATAACATGAGGTGTTCAAGTCATCTAAGTCCATGGAAGATAGTAAGCACAATAAAGATGAATACAAATGTGATAACCAACATCCTGTTTACTCAGGAACATAACACGAAGCTCTGTTCATAAAGACTTTTTATGTTGGACATGAAATGAGCATGCATATTTAGGACGTGTGTCTCAGGTATTTAGCTCTCATGTGTACCTGGGCTCAAATTACAATGTTGAAAGTATGTGTGTGTGTGTGTAATTTTACTGAGTTTTCCAATCTGATTTATTTTTTTATTTATATTGTGTGTATACTTCCAAGGGAAACACTCTAGAGTTTGTTCTTTCTTTCCAGTGTAGGGTTCAGATTGAAGTCACATAGTTAGTGTTGGTGGCAAGTACCCACAGAACCATTTTACTATATATCAATCTTGATTTGAAACTTTAAGATTTGTTCATACTTGAATTGCTACCATAATTTGGTAGCAGAGTTGTATGTGGCTCAAGGCTCTCTGGAATTAAAGTGAAGAAATAAAATCAAGAATAAGATTGGTTTGGAGAGTTAAATAAGAATGAACAACTTTAGATCCCACTCTTATCTCAGTTGCAAGGTATAATGTGAAAGATGATCATATTGGGTGAAAATTCTACTCTGCTCTTTACCCATGGTATGTAAAAGTGACTAAATTGTTGCCTTTTCTATTTTCTTTTTTTTAAATTAGGTATTTATTTAATTTACATTTCCAATGCTATCCCAAAAGTCCCCCACACCCTCCCCCACCCATCCACTCCCACTTCTTGGCACTAGTGTTCCCCTGTAATGAGGCATATAAAGTTTGCACGACCAACGGGCCTCTCTTTCCACTGATAGCTGACTAGGCTATCTTCTGATACATATGCAGCTAGAGACAGGAGCTCTAGGGGGTACTTCTTAGTTCATATTGCTGTTCCACCTATAGGGTAGCAGACCCCCTCAGCTCCTTGGGTACTTTCTCTAGCTCCTCCATTGAGGGCCCTGTGATCGATCCAATAGCTGACTGTGAGCATCCACTTCTGTGTTTGCTAGGCCCCGGCATAGTCTCACAAGAGACAGCTATATCAGGGCCTTTTCCATTTTCTTTGCTTCATTTATTTTTTAAATTGGAGAACTGCACACTGACACACAACTTAGAACAGTGTTTCTACATGTTGTGTCACGTTGATGTAAATCCAGAGGGATCCTATATTAGGAAAAAATGGGGGGAGTCTGAGTTCATGAGACACAGTTATTTCAGTTAAAGATTTTAAAATATGCATTAGCATATTAAATGCTTGGTAAGATGTGATTCAGAAGCAATGGTGCAGGTAAATTGCACAAGGATGTAATGTATCTGTCAATATTTGTCATGATAGTTAATAAAAAGTCATTAGTATTATAATCTTTGTAAAGGACATGTTTCACCAAAAGCCACTAATTTATAATTTATCCAAATAATAAAGAACCTCCTTGAGGCTATATCTTAAATAAAACTTCCATTGGGAAGAATACTTGACATCTCTGAATTATCCCTGAACAGCTTGGAGACCTCCCCTAGATAAGCAACTCTAACAGCCTGCAGACCTCCTACATGAAATAAAATAAAATATCCAGAGTGCTGTAAAAAAGAGCGAAATGCTGTAAGCCTGTGAACTTCTTCCTATTTCTGTTTTATTTATACTGTTTATAAAAGTAAATTACTTGTTTGAAGCGCTTACTCTTGAAGCTGCCTGCATCTCTATGGGGAAGGACTCCAGTGAATCCTCTTTTATTGGAGGTGGTTGATCTTTAGCCCCAGGGAAGAGATCTGCAAGGTTGAAAAGCTTTGCTTTCTAAGAAGAGAGTCAATCTGATTTGAGAATAGACAGAGACCTTCTACTAAGAGCCCAACCTGGTAGAAATTGCTTTTAAAATTCCTACTCCCTAACTCCAAACATTGTACCCAGGACAGCTATATTTCTGTGAAAAGCTATGCAATCTTGGCCTTTATGTTTCAGTTTCAACGAATTCCAAAGCTAACAACATCCCTTCATCAGAGCAAATAGTGACTTGTTTTTCTTTTGAGTTTCTGTATTTTTCATCAAGTTTCAATTCAGCTATGAAGCATAATATTCTCTATTTGGCTGAGGAATTTTAGAAAAGACCAATAGACTTTTAAATTGTAAATATTTTTCCTCAATGCATTTCTTTAATATGAAGAAAGTACATAATTCTAATCAGCACTTTGATTTATTTTGTGCTATTATCAATGCAATGTCAGGGGAATATATAAGTCTCAGTAGTTAAGAGTGCACATTGTGACCAAAGTCTGTTATGACTTCCGCGATAATGTCTTAAATCCATCTATGGGGAAGTATCAAAGGGCAATGATGTTAGCCTACATTGTTTAGAAATCTTTTGAGCCCTTCTAACAACAATAAAGAAAGTTTCCTTTGCCTGCAAGTGGGATTTTGTGAGGTAGTCCATGGCTCTAATTTAATTGTAACTTCAAAGTATTGAAATTTTTATTATAAATTGAAATAAAAATATTAAAGAAAAATTAATTTTTACAGTTTTTAATGTGTAATGTGGGGAAAATGGGAGAGATGTCACTACACAGGGTCAGAAATGCTATGTAGCTAACTACAAAGCCTCCCATCAGACCTATTATAATCTCAACACCTTCAATCCATCTACATAATGCTGTGTATTATCCAGGGGCTGTCAAAGCAAACCTGAAGATGTCTATTGTCTTTGTCATCTTCCTGTTGACCATGTATGTGTCAAACTTATTCCTTTTCCAGTTGATGCTTTTGTCCAGTCGCAAGGAAGGAGTGTGCTTGATCTGGATTAGCTTAGCACCATCACTTCTCACCTTCACCAGAGCCTCTTCCACGCAGCGTATGCTTGTTATGGTCCACGTGCATTCACCCAGGATGTGAGAGTTCTTCTTATCAGTTAATAAATACTATTCTTTTCTTAACACATTAGCAAATAAATCTTTTAGCTCTTCTTTATCTTAAGCTATGCTATGGTGTGTGTGTGTGTGTGTGTGTGTGTATGCAGGTGTGTGTGTGCACCAGCATGTGTGTTTAAGTAACTGTATGTATGTGTGTTAATGTGTGTTTTTCTTTTTTGACCTATTCATTATTTGTGTGCTTCATGTGATCCTGTGACATAGCAATTACACTTCAATATATTGCCATTCATATGTTCTTTCCTTTATTTGTTTCTCCAACCCAATTTTGGGAGTTTTATTCTTTGGAATTAGGAGCTTAGTAATTCATGATTTTACTGACTGGCTTCTTCAGTGCTGTGATTATTTCCACTCATGTCCCCAAATCACTAAAAATGGATTTATCAAGTTTATCATCTACTCTGCAACCTCCATGTTAGGTTTCTCACATGTTAGACAAGTGTCCTGACCCCTTGACCTTCGCACACTAGCATTGCCATGCTTACAGTTCTACTTGGTTCAGATTCTTGTCCTTACCAAGCAGGTGAATTCATTTAAATCCAATTGTAATTATTCCATTACCTTAGCATGAAGTTTAACCTTTCAGTTCTATTACATATAAAATACAGACATTTTATGCTCTTTTCTTATTTTATACAATTATTATTTTTGAACATGATCAATAAATTCCACTGAAAAGTAATATCTGTTTAACTAAAAATGCCCTTGTATTATATAAACTCTAGACTTGTACATTTCAAGCAGTTATATAGTTGATGAATTTTTCAGGTCCATAATTTTCACTAAGCTTCTCACAGAATGTTTGTTTCAATTGAGTGCACACATGAATCTAAGCTTCTACCAGAGGTGGTGTGATTGCCAGCAGGGTAAGGCTGCTCTCCACTCAGTCCCCTGTTCCCAAGCTTGGTCACATTTCTTCTCTAACAGTAAAGGTATGAATCACAAATTTTTATGTGGCCTAACCTTGAAGTACTCACAAAATGACTTCTATCCAAGTCTAATTATCAAATCTAAGTCATGATATATTCTATCTAGTTCCAGGGAGAAAATGAACTCAATATTTTGAGAAGTGGGACAAAAATGTGTTTCTTTTAAAAACTAAAAATGTTCATTTTCATTAATTTTTGAACTGTTTGGTGGTCTTTTTACCATAGGCATGCTCTTCCAATTCCTCCCACATCAAATCATTGAAGTCTCTACCATTTTTCTTTTATAAACCAATCAATTCTATTTGTGCTGCCTTTATATTTACAAATGTGTGGTTCTCCACTGGAACATGGCCAACTTACCAGAGGCCGTGCCCTGTATAAAATTAACTCTTCCTCTTTCAGATGCTATAAATTACCACTAGCTCCACAAGTAGGAGTTGGACTTCATGTCTACCACCCCTCTTATGGTAGGACTTAAGCTTGTGAATGAGTCATGAATTTGGTCTCAACCACCATGACACCATATGTCCCTCAACCTGTTGTGTCCCAAAAAAACCCATGTGATGATATCATCAACTTTTCTGGAGTTTACAAGCTTTCCAGTCTCTTTTCTACAATAATCCCTGAGCTTTAAGAAGCTAGGTAGTTTTCATTCATGGATGCAAATTTCACAGTCTTTCATTCTCTATACCTTGATAAGATTTAGGTCTCTGTGCTAATCACTGCCCACTACATAGAGAGACTTTTCTAATGATGAGCAAGAGATTAATCTATTGACAAAATATTGAATATATATATATATATATATATATATATATATATATATATATATATATACACACACACACTTACCAGGTAACACCTATTAGATCCTTCCCTAGTATCAGTTACCTATAGATTCACAAGTTCCTGTCACTAAGAACAGTGCCAAGAATGAATATGAATTCTCTAGTGGAGCAAGACTTACTAAAATCAAAGGCTATTAGTTATGTCTATGACATTTGTGTCACTATTACAACAGTGAGTCTGTCCAGACTGGTTATAATTGTAGTTCTAAGGTACACATATGGATACAACTGATGAATGTTTTTTTCTCTGGTAATATTAAAGGCCACTTCAAGCTGTAGGAAAGCTAATAGATAGGGATAAAACTTCCAGAATTTTACCAGTGTGATTTCCCCATGTTCTATGACTTAACTATGTAACATCTTCACCAATAAGATTCTGAGCATCAAGCTCTTGAAATCAAAAAGCATTGGAAATAACCTATTATTTAAGGGAAATCTGTGGAATCTCAATAGCTAGCAACTTCAAACAAGATTAACCTTTCCTTACAATATGTGTTCTGTTTGTTAACTTGTATTTTAGGTAATGTTTCCCTACCATAGGATGACTTCAATTGAACTATTTTTCTATATGTATATATTTATGTATATGTATACACACATACACACACATTAAATATATATATATATATATGTGTATTTTAGAAAGCTTCTTCATTAGTAGCTATAAAACCTGCAGTGTTTTAAATAGATTTCCCCTCCCATATTCATGAGCTTGAATGACACTGGAATGGCACTTTTAGTGGGGTTGGCCTTGTTTCATTAGATGTGGCCTTGTTGGAGTAACTGTTTCAATAAGGGGGTGGACCTTGAAGTCACCTATGCCTAACCTCCACCTAGTGTGGAATCAAAGCCACTTTCCTGCTGCCTGAGAATGGGAGTCTCCTCCTGGCTGCCTTTGGATTAAGATGTAGACCACTCAGCTTCTCTAGTACCATGTCTTTCTGCATGCTGTCAGACTTCCCATCATGATGATAATGAATTAAACCTCTGAAATAGTAAGCCAGCCCCAATTAAATATTCTCCTTCTTTATAAGAATTTCCCTGTTCATGGTGTCTGTTCACAGAAATAAAACTATAAATAAGGCATATATCCTAGGCATATTCTCTAAAGATTGCTTTATTTTACTACACCAATACCTGCTCATCCACGTTCATTTATAACCAGATTCCAAAATCCTGGACATGGAAATAGTCGAGATAATTATCAATTGAAAAATAAATATTGGAATTCAAGTTTTTGTACAATGGAATTTTGTTCAGGTGTTAAGTTAAATTAAGATAAGGAAAAGAAAACTAGCTGGAAACTGGCATTCTCAGTGCAGGATCTAGGATCAAAAGATACAAGTTACATTGGTTCTCTCATCTGTGTCTGTTTGCTCTTACACATGCTTTATAAAATGCATATGCTTATTGTAGTCATGCAAAATACCAAAAATGTAAGGATTATGTTAATGGTTGCTTAGAATTTTGAATATATTACTAGATAGCTATTGCATTTTTTTCTTGTGTTTTTTTTCTCCCAAAGTGTCCAAGAAACGTTCTTCTTTAAAATTTATTTAAAATATTATTTTTCCATGGAAATTTTCTTGAGATAATTTTATTTTAAAATATTTTTTCAATAGAAAATTCAATGCAAATTCTTATTTTTTGTAAACTAAACTAATTGTTTCTAAAAAGTAACTAACATATTGAGTATATTCTTGATTTTCCACAATCTATCAGCACCTCTTTTTTTCTTGTTGGAGAAAGTTTTAATAATCAAGATGAATCACTGATTATTTCATTGCTTATATTATACATCAGCATCCATTTCCTATTGTAGATTAATGAAATAAAACTCAATCACAAAATAATATAAATTCTTTGTCTTTTTTTGTTTTGTTTCGTTTTATCATTGTTGGTTGTTTTACCTGAGAAAAATCCTTATTGTAAAATATTCAGGAAAGCAATTTATATCATATCTGTTATCAGAGTGTAAATATATACACAAAGTAGAAAAATAATACAAAGAAATAAGTTGAGTGTGTTTAGCACTCTACAATCAATCCCAGCACTTTGGAGGCTAAGGTAGGGTAGCCTCTCTTACTCTGTGGTCTAACTTGGGCCCAAACTCAGTAGATAATGAGTCAGAATAACAAGCTTTCTCAAAAAAGCCAGGCCTGGTGACTCACACTTGTAACTTCAGCAATTAAAAGTTAGAGGCAGAAGGTCCAAGTTCCTCAGTTAACAAGTTTGTGCCTAGCCTGGGCTACATGAGAGCTGTATTCAACAACAACAACAACAACAAAAACCAAAATAAGGTAAAACAATGAAATAAAAAGCTAATGACAGTTACTTTTAATCGGGGAGAATGTGGCTGATTTTCTCCTTGTTTCATTACATTTGGTGCTCATTATAATATTTGATTTAATGTATATTGCTTTTAGAACTAGAATATATATTTATGTATACTGAAGCAGGGTCTCACATAGTTTTAGCACAGGTTGGGTTCAAACTCACTGTGTATCTGAAGACAACTTAAGAATTGAGCTTCTGATCCTCCTGCCTCTACCTTCCAGGTGCTGGAAGTCCAGGTGTGAATACCTGTTATTAGGCCACACTGGCGATCAAAGGAAAGCAAACATTCTACTACCTGATCTACAAGGCTGGCTCCCAGAGATGTGCATACTGGTGATTCCATCTGTGGTAGCAAAAGCTGAAGAGCAAGCCAGGGCTAGTGAGCATATAGAGGGCAGAGATGATGAACAAAGCCCCAATTACTGGAGATAATCTGCAAGTAGGACAGGAAAGGCTTGATGAGCCCAGTAACTGACATCCTCGAAGACAGCTGGAGAGTCGGGCATAGCAGTACGCATCTGTTATCGCAGCACTCAGGATATGGCAAAGGGAGAAATAAGGAGGTCCAGACCAGCCTGGGCTATGTAGTTAGTCTCATGTTAGCCTGGGCTACTGGAGACCAAGTTACAAACAAACAAACAAACAAACAAACAAACAAACAACTAATTAAATCCAGATAAAGTCTCAGAGAAGGGACAACAGAAGGTAAAAGGGAGTTTGCCATGTAGTATCTTAGACACTGATACGATCCTGTTTACTAAGTTTTCATTGTCACATTAAATACCCTTCCCCCTCTTTGAGGCAGGTTTTCACTCTGCAGCCCAAGCTGGCACTGAATTCCTGATCCTCTTAAGCCTGTACTGGAATTGCAGGCACACTGCCCTACTGGGCTACACACAGTTTTCTTTACCGTGAAGACAGAGCCTCGGTTGGTAAATTAAGGATAAAACATGACTATTTCAGCTGTGTCATTTAGTGTATAAAAGGAGTGATTGCCATCACAAACCGGTTTGACTGTCCTTTTAGAATAAAATAATGTTTTTATGCTTCAGTACTAGGGACAGAAATCCAGGCTCTATACTGATTAGACTACAAAAAAAAAAAAAAAAAAAAAAAAAAAATCAGCTCTTGCAACAGTTGTTTTTATTTTATTTTATTTTATTTTATCTTTACTTTAGTTTAGTTTAGTTAAGTTTAGTTTATTTCTTGAGAGGATGTTTCCCTCTATAACCTACACTGGACTTTAACTCTCCATTTTACTAGTCTCTCTAACGCTGTGATTACAGGGGTGTACCCTCCAAGGATTTACTTTGTTAACGAACCTATGGTATAAGGATTATGATAATATGTTTAAAATAAGATATTCACTCATGATTAAAATTTTCACATTCATGAAATTTTAAGACTGTTGACAGTGGGAACATGAATAAACATACTTTTTAGAGTGCAACATCACTTTTCTGTGATAGCATAATTCCTATATCATTGATCTTTATTTTGTGTCCAGAATTGTACAACGAATAGGTGATTTGTCTTTAAGTATATAGTAGAAGACACCAACAAAATGACAATGAAGTAAAATGTGCTATGTCAAAGTATTACAATTACTTCCCAAAAGACTAACAGTATGGACTTTTTTACTTACACATAAAAGGAAAAAGACTCAAATTGCCTTTTAATCCACTTTCTGCCAAATTGATAGTAAATGTCAGAATAACCTTATGCTTAAACTAAAATTATAAGAAGATAAGTGTTAAGTCTCAGATGAACTTACTTCTAAACATTTCAAAGTACATCAGCTGTTAGGTGAAAATTGTCTTTTGGCATTTCTCTGTTAGCCACACAAACAAATGATAATAAGAAAGTGACAACATAATATCTGGAAGTAAATGAATTATATATTTCTTTATTAATTTAATGCAAAGGGCATCAAGAAGTGAAAATTTCCTGAAGTTAAACAATGCAGACTTCAGCTTTGCATATGGCGTTCATTTTCCATGCTAAGAGTTTACCTCTTGGAGACTGCGGTTTCTTAACTTGTAAATATGCTTAATAGCACCCATTCAAAGGAACCACTGAACAGAGAATTTATATAGAAGATGTGCATCTTTAAGTCATTAATAATAACAGCCAATGTTACTTGTTATTTCAAGATGAAATTTTTGTTCATGAAATGCTTTCTCAATAAAATGGTATTAAAATATTCTAATTTTTAAAAAAACCAATCAAGAACTAATATCTAACAACGTATAGCTGTAACTATTTTCAAAAATTTGTGACTAAGATGCCTAAACATATTAAAAGCAATATACAGCAAAACAACAGTCAATACTGAATGGAAAGATACTTGAAGTACTGCCACTAGAATCAGGGACAAGACAAGGCTACCTGCTTTCTCAATATCCATTCAATATGGTACTCAAAATTCTAACTAGAGCCATAGAACAGCAAAAGGAGATCAAGGGGATAGAAACTGGCAAAGAAGAAGTCAAGGTACCACTATCAGAAGGTGGTATGACAGTATACATTAGCAACTGCAAAAATTCTATCAGGTAACTTCTACACTTGATAAAATATTTTAGCAGTGTGTCTGGATATAAAAGTAACTCAAATAAAGCAGTAGCCTTCCTTTATACAAATGATAGAGGGCTGAGAAAGAAAACAGGAAAACAATGTCATTCACAATAGTCACAAAGAATATAAAATATCTTGGAGAAACTCTAACCAAATAAGTAAAAGATCTATATGACAAGAACTTCAAGTATCTGAAGGAAGAAATCAAAGACCTCAATAGATGGAAAGATCTCCCATGCTCATGGATTGGTAGGACTCAAATAGCGAAAATGGCCAACCTACCAAAGCAATCTATAGATTCAACGCAATCCTTATAAAAATTCTAACACAATTCTTCTCAATTCTCAAATTCATATGTGTATTGGCTAATTTTGTGTCAACTTGACACAGCTGGAGTTATCACAGAGAAAGGAGCTTCAGTTGAGGAAATGCCTCCATGAGATCCAACTGTCAGGCATTTTCTCAATTAGTGATCAAGGGGGAAAGGCCCCTTGTGGGTGGGACCATCTCTGGGCTGGTAGTCTTGGTTCTATAAGAGAGCAGGCTGAGCAAGCCAGAGGAGGCAAGCTAGTAAAGAACATCCCTCCATGGCCTCTGCATCAGCTCCTGCTTCCTGACCTGCTTGAGTTCCAGTCCTGCATCCTTTGGTGATGAACAGCAGTATGGAAATGTAAGCTGAATAAACCCATTCCTCCCCAACTTGCTTCTTGCTCATGATGTTTGTGCAGGAATAGAAACCCTGACTAAGACAATATGGAAAAACAAAACAAACAAATGCACCCCAGGATAGCAAAAAAAAAAAAAAAAAAAAATTTCTCAGAAAAAAAAAAGCTTCTAGGGGAATCACCATCCCTGACCTCAAGATATGCTACAGAGCAATAGCAATAAAAACCATTTTTTTTTTTTTACAAAGATCAGACAGTTTGGTCAATGAAATAGAATTGAAGATCCAGAAATAAAGCCACACATTTTTGGACACTTGATCTTTGACAAAGAAGCCAAAAACATTGTGAAAAAATAAAGCATTTTCAATAAATGGTACTGGCCTAACTGGCAGTCTGTATATAAAAAAATTAAAATAGATTCATATATATCACCTTGTACAAACTTAAAGTCCAAGAGGATCAAGGACCTCAACATAAAACCAAATACACTGAATTGCATAGAAGAGAAAGTGGAAAGATCCTTGCACTTTTTGGCTCAGGTGTAAATTTCCTGAAAAGAACTCCAATGGTTCAGGCTCTAAGATCAACAATTGACAAACAGGACATCATGTATCTGAAAAGCTTCATTAAGGTAAAAGATACAGTCAATAGGAGAAATCAACAACCCACAGATTGTGAAAAAAAACTTCACTTACCCCACATACAATAGATGTCTAGTATCCAAAATATATAACAAACTCAAAATATTAATGTCTAAAAAAAAAAAAAAACAAATAACCCCACTAAAATTGGAGTACAGAGCTAAACAGAAAATTCACAACAAAAGAATCTCAAATATCAGAGAAGCATCTAAAGAAATATTCAACATCAGTAATCATCAGACAAATGCAAATCAAAACAACCCTGATATTACACCTCACAGCAATCAGAAGGGCTAAGACCAAAAACTCAAGTGATGGCAAATGCTGGTGAGGATGTAGAGAAAGAGTAACACTCCTCCATTTCCAGTAGGATTGCAAGCTGGTACTACCACTCTGGAAATCAGTCTGGTGTTTACTTAGAAAACTGTGCATCATACTACCTGAGTTCCCCTCTATACCACTCTTGGGCATATACCTAAAAGATGCCCCACTATACCTAAAGATACTCTACTATGCTCATAGCAGCCTTATTTGTAGTAGCCAAAACCTGGAAGCAACCTGATATCCCACAATGGAAGAAGGGTTACAGAAAATGTGGTTTATTTAAACAATGAAATACTATTCAGCTATTTAGAATAAGGACATTATGAATTTTTCAGGCAAATGGATGAAACTAGAAAATATTGTCCTGTGTGATGTAACTCAGATCCAAAATGATATGCATGGCATGTACTCACTAATAAGTAGATATTAGCCAAAAAGTACAGAATATATAGGATATAACCCACATACTGCAAGAAGTTTAACAAGCAGAAAGGCCCAAGTGAGATTGTTTCTGTCCCACTTATTAAGGAGGAAGAAATTAAAAAAATCAAAGGAGGCAGAGGAAGGAACCTGTGTGGAAGAGAGGAGGGGAAAGGGAAAGGGGGAACAGTTTTAGGTGGAGGAACAGGAGAGAAGCCAAGAAGATCAACAGAGTGAATGGAAATATGCAAACTTTGGGGTAGGAGTTGGAGCCCTTTCTAAAATGTACCAGAGACCATTTGAGATGAGACTATAAAGACTCATTGGGGGTGCCTAGAGCAAATAAGGCAACATTGGGGAGAGGTAACTCCTACCTCCAGTAGATAGACAAGGCCACAAGTGGAGGAATGGGCTTACCAACCCACAGTCAAACTTTTTGTCCCAGAATTGTGCCTGTTTAAAAGAACTGCAGGGACAAAAATGAGAAAGAGACCTAAGGAAAGGTGGTCCAATGACCAGCTCAGTTTGGGATCTAACTCATGGGGGATGGGCACCAAGGCTTGATATTATTACTAATGCTATGATTTGTTTTCAGACAGGAGCCTACTGTGGGTGTCCACTAAGAGGTCCAACCAGCAGCTGATTGAGACAGAAGCTGATACTTAGAGCCAACCACTGGACTTAAGTCATGGACCTCTGTGATTGAATTAGGGGAAGGATTGAAGAAGCTGAATGGGAGGACAACCCCATGGGAAGACCAGCAATCTCAACTATCCTGGATACCACGGAGCTGTAGACACTGAGCAACCAACCAGGCAGCATGCCATGCTGGTCTGAGGCCCCAACCACATATATAGCAGAGGACTGCCTGGTCCAACCTCAGTGTGAGAAGTCTTCTCTCATCCTCTAGAGACTTGAGACTACAGGGAGGGAAGTGTCCTGGTTGTGTGGGAACATCATCATTGTGGAGACAAGCAGAAGGATGAATGGGATTAGGAATTGTGAGAGAGGGGACTGGGAGGGGAACAATAGTTGGATTGTAAAATACATACATAAGAAATTAAAAAAAAACAAATATAGGTCTCATATAAGACACGTTAGGTGTTAGAAAAAGTAAACTATAATCTCAGTAAAAACTTACACATTTTGATAGGTCCCTCAAACTTCAAGATAAGTAGATTTTAAAAGAAATCAAAGACTTGTTCATCTGTTGTTTCATAGAAACAGAGGTTCGAATATAGAAAATATACTTGTCTGAATAAATCTAATGTTTATAATATTTTCAAAATAATTGGCTTATCTTTAAATAAGACTGTTTTAGATTTATTAGGATATATATTAATTGTATAGCATATAATCATAAACTGAGATTAGCAATGTTCTTTGAGGTGGGTGTAGAGGTCTCATTAGCCCAATCTATTATCGCCAACTCATATGATTCACACACACCAGAATGAAAATAATGAACTACTGAAGGGCAGTATAAAATCACTTAGTGGTACATTTTTCTTTTTTTAAAAAGATTATAATTTATTTCATTTCTTCCTACACTTTTTTTTTTCTCTAGTCCCTCATGTACAGTCCTACTGGATCTCTTTCAAATTCATGTCCCCCTCTCTTTTTTTTGATAATTGGATATTACATTCACATAACATAGGATACTTTTTCTTGTTCTATATTTTTGTCAAGACTATCTTGGCCCTTATTTTCAACTCAATCACTGAGAAGAGAAAACACAAGATAGAGAACTACAATTAGAAAGATTTAAATTTTATGTCAATCATTAGGAAACTTGTCTCACACTGCACTTCAGATCAAAGTAATGCAAATGAGTCTGGGAAGTAGATATATACTCTATGCCAAACTGGACATCATATGTAGTTAACAACTTCTACTATGTGATAATTATATGTTTATTTTTTAACTATAGAAAATTAATCCAATATGCTATTGATAATTACTTACATAAAAAGGAGCTTGGTAATTAATACCTTTCATTTTAGAATAGATTTTTTTTATAACTTCAGAAAATAAATATAATCTACCCTACTTGGTCTGTGCCATGTGATTTTATTTCAGAATAAATATAAGTTAGTCTTAAAACTAGAGGAAGAAAACACATAACAGTGAAACAGTATTTTCTAGGCATGACTGTGGTATTCACATAGGAATTCATACTAGCTCTCACTCCATATTCCATCCCTATGAAAGATCACATCAGCTAAAATCCTAATGTGGAAGCAGGAAGTATTTAAGAAGCCCTACTCCAGAAAATTTACTTCTCTTCAAATATGGAATCTGGAAGAGTTTGCACACACTGCATAAGATATTCTTATACTCATGCTCAAACAAACAACTATAAGTTTACTCAGAGGGTTAGAAAACAAACTACATAAATTTGGGAAGAAAAATTGGCAGGAGGTTAGAAGAGGAATTGGAAGAGAGGAAATGAGTGTTGCATTTGCTCAAAATATTATAAGCATGTGTGAAGTTCTCAAAGAATAAAAGTGATTTTAAAAAATATTTGCATTAATCAAGAATAAAAATTTCAGAATAAAATAACACAGATGAAGTAATTTCTAAAATGAAGATACCTATATTTAGCTTATATAACACAGAAAAGCTGCTTTTCACAGAGAGTTTGTAAGGAGTCACTTAATACAGGATCATCAGAGACTGCACAAGGGAGCTCTTGGTGTGGACAGTGGGTATTTGCTACACTGAGTAACTTGATAAGTCCAAGAATGTGAAGATCTGAACTTGTGTGACACATTACTTAAGAATATAGAAATATTTGTAACTAATTTGTTGGGTTCTCACTAAATATGTTATATTTAAGAGGAAAAGTGTTTTCTATATATACTGAAACCATATTATATAAACTTTAGACCATGTCTATATTGGGGTGTTTTCACAGCTGTTCTGAGTTCAGAGACATCCCATGAATCACTTACATGTACTTACCTGATAAATTGGCAAACTACATTACAAGGTGTTCTACTTATCTTTTTCTTAACCTCGCCTCTCTTTTCTAGTCTATAAATTATATTCCCTGAGTTTGCTTCAACTAATTCTTGTTGTAACTTGTATTTACAAAATATAATGGACTCCTGGGGAAAGGAAGAAAAGTCTTCCATAAATAAGTGGTCTAACAATTCAGTATGTTATTATATTCTCAATGATCTAGTTTATTTTGTCTTATCTTTAACAACTGTTACTTGTTTTGTATCCTCAATGTTTTATTCTTATCTCTTAATCTAACTTGCCAGCTAGTATGTCCTTGTTTTACATTTTTGATTAAAATTATTTCTTTGTTCTTGATATTTATATACACATATAAAATACTTTTTGCTCTTTTAAGCACCAATTAATATCTATTATCATCCCTACTTCTTTTCCCTCAGAAACACTTCTTTTACGAGGTCTTCCTATTTGTATGTTAAGCTTTGAATGTGACCCACTGAGATTTTGCAAGATCATGAATGGTTGGGTATTTTTGGGCATATAGGATATTTTACAATGGTGAGAGGACTAAAGAAAATGCCATCATACCCTCCAGAAGCCAGTATCTGCCAACATTCTCCCAGTTAAGTGTGGGACCTTAGGAGTCTCATCTGCTATATATGAAGGAATAGTGACAGACCCAACAATGTACAAGCATTCAGGAGCTCATGTGTTTATGAGAAAAAATATTTCCAATACTTGTTTCAGTGTTAGAAGGGTACATTGCTGGGAGTGACTTGCCAGACAAATATTTTCAAAGATCTCTAAACTACTACCCTAATGTGTATCATAAAGAAAACAGGCACCAATCACTCTTCTTGGGCTGCTGAAGTACTCTATGTTTTTTTTGTTTGTTTGTTTGTTTTTTTTATTAGGAATTTTCCTCGTTTACATTTTCAATGCTATCCCAAAGGTCCCCCATACCCACCCCCCCCAATCCCCTACTCACCCACTATCCCTTTTTGGCCCTGGCGTTCCCCTGTACTGGGGCATATAAAGTTTGCAAGTCCAATGGGCCTCTCTTTGCAGTGATGGCCGACTAGGCCATCCTTTGATACATATGCAGCTAAAGACAAGAGCTCCCGGGTACTGGTTAGTTCATAATGTTGTT
Source organism: Mus musculus (assembly GCF_000001635.26). Classification (NCBI taxonomy): domain Eukaryota; kingdom Metazoa; phylum Chordata; class Mammalia; order Rodentia; family Muridae; genus Mus; species Mus musculus. The sequence continues at coordinate 59,680,770 of NC_000071.6, forward strand.
CCACCTAAAGGGTTGCAGTTCCCTTTAGCACCTTGGGTAATTTCTCTAGCTCCTCCATTGGGGGCCGTGTGACCCATCCAATAGCTGACTGTGATCATCCACTTCTGTGTTTGCTAGGCCCCAGCATAGTCTCACAAGAGAGAGCTATATCTGGGTCCTTTCAGCAAAATCTTGCTAGTGTATGCAATGGTGTCAGCATTTGGAAGCTGATTATGGGATGGATCCCTGCATATGGCAATCACTAGATGGTCCATTCTTTCATCACAGCTCCAAATTTTGTCTCTGTAACTCCTTCCATGGGTGTTTTGTTCCCATTTCTAAGAAAGGGTAAAGTGTCCACACTTTGGTCTTCGTTCTTCTTGAATTTCATGCGTTTGGCAAGTTGTATCTTATATCTTGGGTGTCCTAAGTTTCTGGGCTAATATCCACTTATCAGTGAGTACATATTGTGCGAGTTCCTTTGTGATTGGGTTACTTCACTCAGAATGATACCCTCCAGGTCCATCCATTTGCCTAGGAATTTCATAAATTCATTTTTTAAAATAGCTGAGTAGTATTCCATTGTGTAAATGTACCACATTTTCTGTATCCATTCCTCTGTTGAGGGGCATCTGGGTTCTTTCCAGCTTCTGGCTATTATAAACAAGGCTGCTATGAACATAGTGGAGCATGTGTTCTTCTTACCGGTTAGGACATCTTCTGGATATATGCCCAGGAGAGGTATTGCGGGATCCTCCGGTAGTACTATATCCAATTTTCTGAGGAACAGCCAGACTGATTTCCAGAGTGGTTGTACAAGCTTGCAATCCCACCAACAATGGAGGAGTGTTCCCCTTTCTCCACATCCTTGCCAGCATCTGCTGTCACCTGAGTTTTTGATCTTAGCCATTCTGACTGGAGTGAAGTGGAATCTCAGTGTTGTTTTGATTTGCATTTCCCTGATGATTAAGGATGTTGAACATTTTTTCAGGTGCTTCTCTGCCATTCGGTATTCCTCAGGTGAGAATTCTTTGTTCAGCTCTGAGCCCCATTTTTTAATGGGGTTATTTGATTTTCTGGAGTCCACCTTCTTGAGTTCTTTATATATATTGGATATTAGTCCCCTATCTGATTTGGGATAGGTAAAGATCCTTTCCCAATCTGTTGGTGGCCTTTTTGTCTTATTGACTGTGTCTTTTGCTTTGCAGAAGCTTTGCAATTTTATGAGGTCCCATTTATCAATTCTTGATCTTACAGCACAAGCCATTGCTGTTCTATTCAGGAATTTTTCCCCTGTACCCATATCTTCGAGGCTTTTCTCTACTTTCTCCTCTATAAGTTTCAGTGTCTCTGGTTTTATGTGGAGTTCCTTATTACACTTAGATTTGATCTTAGTACAAGGAGATATTTTTTTTCCAATACCCATTGATGCCTGAATTAACAGGATGTGGCTGTCCTTCATCCAAGTGACATTCACACACAATATGAGGAAAAACAAGTGCTCTAATATAATCATATGCCTCCAGCTACATAACTCTTCTGAGGAAAAAAGAAAGACTCACAAAGTATTTAACTTAATAGTAAGTACATATATACAACACAATTACAGAAGAAAATGAGCAAACATATTCTACTCTCTTTCCTCTTCTATCACCTGAGTCTCACTTCCCTTATCACCACCAAAACCTCAATTGGTTTATTCACCTTCATTAACTAAGCCAGTCTGAATTTGGAATGATCTATTTTTCCATTACTTGTAGTTACTGGGCACAGAAGAACCATGAATAGTTTATAGAATTCCCTGTATGTTAGATATTGTTTCCTATTACCTTAGATAATTGTACACAATTTCTCCATGCAGTAGAGTGGGCTATTTCTGTTTGATGGTTTAGAAATATATAAATCTTCAATTTGCAAAGTAGTAGTCCTATAAAATTCAGTTACACAATGTATTTAGAGCTTGAATAAAATCCATTCATTGAGCACTAAGACTTTTAAACCAAGACAACAAACTTCCCAAGAGAAGGAGTTTAAAGAATACAAAAGCACCCTTGTGTTTAATAATGAGACAAAATCTTGAACTTTCACTTCTTGTTTTCTGAAGACAAATAAGTGGTTATCTGTTGAGATAACCTTATTGTCTTAACTCACAATATGGATTGCATTAGTAGGAACAATATTCTTGCTCCCAGTTTGTTCCTCAACTGAGTTATTTTTTAGTAACCTTAACTACATTTTGCCCTTACCTTGTGGGATTTGGATTTTGAAGTGTAAAGAAAGACATTTATTTTTCCATTACTGTGACTCTGAAAGGACAAAAGTACCTGGCCCAAATATATTTCTTTGGCATATTTTGAATTGGTTCTTTAGAGAAATTAGAGACTTCTGCAAACACAAGTATGCTGTTATAAAATGCCCTTTCTTGAAGTTTATGTCTATGTACATCAGCAAACAAGTAATGTAAATAAAAGCCTTTCTATATGATAAATGACCTCTTTCTGACATTTCCACTTGAAAAAGAGATTAGCAGTCTCTCACAGGACTTAAGAGATAGCACCACAGGTGGTTGTTGCCTGGGAAACTACATTTCCTTAATATTAATCTGCTTTACATATCTTCTTCCTGATCTTTAACAGCAAAAACAAAAATAAACAAAACAAACAAGCTCTTTCCCTTTCCTCTAGGAACTCAATATATTGGTTAAGCTCTGTACAAGATTCTGATATCGTTATGTTTCTCCTTGTGTATTTGGTCCATGATTTTTGGGCAGATATCAAAATGTGTACTTCCTGTCTGTTTTTGTTACTTTTTTCACTATATAGCATTGTTGAAATATTGAATGCAAAATTACACATTGAAATATATAGTATGTGTCTTAGTCAGGGTTTCTATTCCTGCACAAACATCATGACCAAGAAGAAAGTTGCGGAGGAAAGGATTTATTCAGCTTACACTTCCACATTGCTGTTGATCACCAAAGGAAGTCAGGAATGGAACTCAAGCAGGTCATGAAGCAAGAGCTGATGCAGAGGCCATGGAGGTATGTTCTTTACGAGATTGGTTCCCTTGGCTTACTCAGCCTGCTCTCTTATAGAACCCAAGATTACCAGCCCAGAGATGGTCCCACCCACAAGGGGGACCTTCTCCCTTGATCACTAATTGAGAAAATGCCTTACAGTTGGATCTCATGGAGGCATTTCCCCAACTGAAGCCTCCTTTCTCTGTAAAAACTCCAGCTTGTGTCAAGTTGACACAAAACTAGCTAGTACAGTATGTTTATTAACCATTTCAGGAAAATAATTTTATTGAATAGACAGCATGCTGTGCATGCTACCTTAATACTGGAAAATCCTCCTCTGAGGTCATAGAAGAAGAAGAACTGTATGTTCTTTCTATAAAATTCCTGTAACATTTCTGTAATTAAAAGGCTTTGATGTGAAGATTTACCTTACAGTCCTAGAAGTAATAACTAATTCAAACTACACTGGGCTAAGGTAAAAAGGTCCCTGAGTCATGCTGCACTCTGTAGCCTCTAGGAGATGGACCATTTTACTACCCAGTCTTCTTGTCTGAATCATTCTGTTCTTTGAAGGTTTAGAATCAAAATTTCTTTGACATTTTTATAACTGGAAGCTGAGGATCAAGATGTGCTTCTCTTTTCAGTTTAGTCCTCTCTACTTTAAAAAGATGAAATCTAGGAACACTCTAATCATTAGTATACCATTTCTCTGATGCTTATTCAATTGTGTAAATTTATAATGACAGCTAACAAAAGCTATGCCTTCATGTTCCACAAAGTAATGCTTGCTTTGCTCTTGAAACTTCAGAAAACAAAACAAAACAAAACAAAAACAAAAACAAACAAACAAACAAAGCAAACAAGCAAATGATCAAACACCCATGGGTAAAGAAGTCATAAATCCAAGGAGAGAGCACATTGGAATTGTTTACTAAGGGGCCATGTTGGTCAGCGCCATTTAGATTATTTGTGTTATATCCATGGACTTGTGCTGCCCAAAAACTTGGTCGAAAAATGCTTCTGAGTATAGAATAGTGAATGTAGAAACTCATAACTGTGAGGCACATAACTGTTGGAAATGCTGAGCACATTTGACAGTGGGTGCTTAGTTTTAGGTGAAGCACCTATGTGACAACACCTTCAACAACACTACTCAGAGAAGGTGATCAAAGATTGAGTGGAAAGAACATAAGAGAAAGGATGAGGAGGATTGATTGTAGTCTGGAACCTAGATATGACCTGCCTCTGATATACATGAACTTATAGCAGCTCTTATTACCAGGATTAATCTGGACAAGGTCAAGCTATTGAAAGTTTTCAGCATGGCTATGGGAAGGCTCCTAATGCCCCTGACTGAAAAGTTAATGGCAGCTGAAGAGTTACTGAAAAAAAAAAACCACACATAAGCTGCTTATGATCAGTGGATGACATTACAAATGTGCACCAATGGCAGCAAATATTAGACATAGTGGGTTTTAAACAAGCAAACACACAAAAATAAAAGCAATGAGAGATATGTTGGCAGGGTAAGTGAAGTTGGACCTGGAGGAAGAAAATGGGGTTAAACTTGATCAAAATAAATCACAACATATGGTATTTTTAAAAGAAAGAAAACAATTAATACAGCAATATTAGGTTCAGTCCAAATACAGCTATTCTTCTGATATTTCATCTTCCATGTTGACTTTTAAAGCTATCACTGAGGAAAATAAGTTACCAACTATGAACTGTTTTAATCCCAGTTTCCTAGTGCTGATGACTTTCACTCAAATCATTTAATATTTTTTTCTAGTCATAATAGAACATATATGTTCTTTCCAGGAACTATCTCTACATGTTCTCTACTCATTAGAAACCTTCAGCATATCACTGCTGGTTCAAATGAGGCAAATTCATTATTTTGTTTATGGGTCTTTAAGATATTATTAAAGAATATTTACCTATATATTTTTAAGGAATATTTGGTATGGTATTTATAGACCCAAGGAAGCAAATATATATGAAATCTCCAAGTCTTTTAAAACTAATCTTGTTAGAAACACAAACTTAGCCGGGCATGGTGGTGCAAACCTTTACTCCCAGCACTCGGGAGGCAGAGGCAGGTGGATTTCTGAGTTTGAGGTCAGCCTGGTCTACAGAGTGAGTTCCAAGACAGCCAGGGCTACACAGAGAAACCTGTCTCAAAAAACTAAACAAACAAACAAAAAAAATGAACATAAACTTTAGAAACTAAGCAAGCAGAGGGTCAGTGTGGCATGAGTTCTGGCTTGAACTTAGTGGAACAGAGGCTCGCACTGCTGGGGCTGAAGCTTTGCCTTTAACGGAAGAGAAGCTGGACAAATAATATCATGGCTTCTCTTTCCTTTCAATTTTGATAAAACATTTGTCTATGGCTGATTCCAGCTTTTTAATTTGTAGATTACTCCAAAGTGAGTCCGCGTCACTAAATACTGTTAGTTTATGGAGCATTATTGAAGTATGTTTAGAGTGAACAAAAGGTAGGAAAATATATAGAATTACGAGTTTAGTTACCCATCACTCTTCCATTTATAAATGCTCATGACTAAAATAAGAACCCAAATTCCTCTCAGATTATTAAAGTCTACACAGTAAAATATTCTACAGAATTAAAATGACAAAATTAGCTATACAGACACATGCATAAGAATTGTTCATGCTTTAGTAATTGTTCCTAAATCAAAGGTGGAAACCATCACTTCCCTTTATGCCCCACATTTCATTCCAATTGAGTATATCAAGATGAAGTCTTCTCAAATTCCAGAAATGGATTCTCCCTCCCCATTAATTTAAAGAATAATAACTAAAAAACAAAAACAGTCAAAGCAAGATCTCCACACTCAGATATACATTTTTTCCTTGCTTGTTTGTTTATTGTTTTGAAAGCAGAAGCACACACAGCTCTACTAACACGAGGGGGGGAAAATCTCTTAGGTAGGAAAAGTCAACAAATGAGGAAGAAACAGGAAGTTGACTACCTTAAATGTTTAAGTGAAAAATATATAAATGTACATAAAGCTGTGTTCATATCTGTCTGCCAGCAAGGGAACTGATTCCAAGAGAGTTAGTTTCACTAAAGGTCATAAGTGAAGAAGTAATATATGCACTCCCTTTCAAAATCAATATGGAAATTTTTTACTTTAAATTTAATTTTTCTATGCCTTTTATTCTACTACAAGGAAGTCAGTTCAAATTATTCCTTCATTGTTGTGCATAACTACTCTTTTCTACATTATACAAATTTATATGCATTTTGGTGTACAATTCTCCATTTATCTCTAAAATTTATCCAAAGCCTGTGAACAAAGGCACACATTTTCCCTTTGTCATTATTTTTTTCAGTGTTCAAACTACAAACAATCTTGAGATATATACATAGACTGCATTTCCTGACCAAATAATAAGTTTGTTACTATCTGATTTAATAGTGATGCTGTGCTCCAAGGATATGCACAGGAAATTTGCAGATTTCTGGACACAAAGAAAAGAAATAAAAGGAAAAAATAAAATGGGAAAATGAAGGTATTTAAATATCCAGTTTCTGAATCTGCTACCCAAAGTTTCAGCCTAAAATAAAGTCTCTATCTGTGCACCACATACTCCAGTGTGTGTTTATAGTATTGATCTTTCTGCCCCTTCTGTTTTTCATCTCATATTCATAGTCCTCAGGACCTCCAAATGATATTCACATCATGGCACCAGATATATCAATTTTTCTACTTTTTAAAATTGCTAGCCGGGCATGGTGGCACACGCCTTTAATCCCAGCACACGGGAGGCAGAGGCAGGCAGATTTCTGTGTTTGAGGCCAGCCTGGTCTACAAATTGAGTTCCAGGACAGCCAGAGCTATACAGAGAAATCCTGTCTTAAAAAAATCCAAAAAACCAACACACACACACACACACACACACACACACACACACACATACACAAAAAAAACAACAAAAAAATTGCTAATGAATAATGTAGTCAAATGGTCAAGTAAAAATAATATAATCACATATGGTAGGCAATCTTGATTGTCAGCTTGTTTGGATCTAGAATCAACTAGAGGTGCTGAACACTACTGTGAAAGATTTTTTGAATAACAATATTTAAAATAAGAAACCTTACCCTAAATATTGACGACACCCTAAATTGGTATTATATATAAAAGAATACTAAAAAGGAAACTTTGCTATCCTCTCACCTCGTTTACCTTAACGTTTGCTGCCATGTTCATCTTATCATCTTTTGTCATTACAAAGTGGATGTTCAGACTATTTTATTTGGAATTTCAAAATAGAGGAAAGCCCATTAGGAACTCTGTGTGTGTGTGTGTGTGTGTGTGTGTGTGTATACATACATCTATATCTATATCTATATCTATATCTATATCTATATCTATATCTATATCTATATCTATATCTATATCTATATCTATATCTATATCTATATCTATATCTATATCTATATCTACATCTATATCTATATCTATATCTATCTATATCTATATCTATATCTATATCCATACATATATCTCTATCTATCTATCTATCTATCTATCTATCTACATATATATATATATATATATATATATATATATATATATATATATATATATGTTGGAGCTATATGATCTGTGTTGCCTCACAAACCACACAAACACTTATTTCAGTCAGGAGTGGTTTATTGAACATTTAACTTAATACTGATTGATCAGGCTTATATATCAGAATTCAGAGGCTCGGGCTATTATAGCCACAAACATTTCTCAAGGACAGCTTATAAAAAAATTACAATGAGCTCATTTGGAGGTGTAGGAAATGTTGTTCAGTGATTGGCTCTGACTGAAGCCATTTGAGACATAACTATTCATATTCACCTTTAATGTGATGGTTCCTACGTAAAGCTTTGTGAAATTTCTTGAGAACCACAAACCACACAGAACAAAACAGGATATGTGATCAGCATGGAACTTGTTCTGAGTCAAGTTATTTTAAGTGTCAATGGCTGGCAGGCATATTGTAGCAACACTATGAAATACCTGGGAGGCATGGAACAAAATGTCTCTGGTTATGCAGGAGGGTGGGCAGAATGCGGTGGTTTGAATATGCTTGGCCTAGGGATGCCATTATTAGGAGTGTTTTTGTTGCATTAGGTTTGGCCTTGTTGGAGGAAGTTGTCACTGTGTTGTGGTTTTCTTGGAGACCTTCTTCGTAGCTGCCTGGAAGCTACTCTTCTCTGATTTACCTTTGTAATAAGATGTAGAACCCTCAGGTGACCCGGTGCTGTGCCTTCTTAGATGCTGCCATGCTTCCTGCGATGATGATAGTGGACTGAAGCTCAGAACCAGTAATTAAATATTATCCTTTATAAGAGCTGCCTTGTTCATGGTGTCTCTTTATAGCCATGGAAACCCTAAGACAACTTTCTAGGTAATTCAAATCACTAAAACATCCTTTGGTTTCTCCTTATCTAACCATATAAAATGTCACTTTATTTTCAAAATGTTTCTTCACTTTTGAGATTTCTAACTATGGATAGTAAAATTGTCTTCCTTGATATCTTTAGTATCTATGAATTTTGTTTTGTTTTTCTTCTAATTTCAAGTTTGCTGAACTGATTAATTTACCCTTGGCAATCCCTTTACTTTAGTGAGTTTTCAAATACTTTTTACCGTGGAATTCCATTTCCATTCCACTGTTTCTTGTGATTTTTGCTCTGTAAAGCCTCGAAGCACCTTGTAGTTTTCAAGATTTTTAGTATTATCTCACAGAGAAATTGCTCTCATCATTTTAGGTTATGTAACTTTCCTCTCCCCCCCCAATATAACATATTTCTATTCTTTTTTAATTTTGAAATTGAATATTTAGGTGGGAGCTAAACATTTCCCTAAGATTGCAATCTCAATCAAATAATGACCAAGAAACATGGCGTTTTATATATTTCTAACTTTCAAATGCTAACCTTAATGTATAAAGCAATATTGTTTTATGATAATTTTCTTCAGAGTTACACACATTTTTGTAAAATAATATAAGCAAACATGCAAGATTTCAAGATATTTAAAATCTTATTACTGAGCCCTATAAGTTACATAAAATTTGTGTTTCTATCTTGAAAAATATGTACCATATTTTATAATGTGCCCAAAGAATTAACTTTAGAATAATGTTAATACACACTTTTACGTATATAATATTAAAACTTTCAATGTAACAAACAACATACTTAACTTTCCTATTGAACAGACTTTCATTGTTAAAACATTAAATTTACAAGGAAGGTAAATAATATGTATCTTATATTTCAAAACTATTTTAAAATATTAGTATCTATTCTGTAGCTACTTTGTTCATAGTTAGATATATACATAGCCTTGTTAGCATAGATCTTGAAGTCTAATGCCTGTTTGTAATAAAGAATTTCTTTTTGTCAACATATTTTGAAAACAATGATGTTTATTGTGATTTTTCAGCTTAAGAAGTATCTTCTTGAGAATTAATTCATCCTCTATAGACAAAATATAAATGAAATTTCCTATTTTTCTTTTATTGCAACTATACATTTTTTTCAAACAGAAGAGTTTGGTTAAAATCTTCCCTTCTATAGATCCTTTTCAGCTCCTGTTGCAGGAAATATTAAGAATGAACCCCCCCTCCCCACCAAGTTCCCATGCTACAACAGGCAACTCTCTGCCCTGGTGCAGTTCCGCTGGGCTACTCTCTGCCCACAAACTCTCTGGCAGTGCTGGAGCTCCCGAGTTCTCTTCACTGCCACTCCAGCCCCATGTAATGAAGGTCCACCCGTGGCCAGCTTCCACAACTCTCAGTGACCAATCATTGTGTTCCCACCTCTGGTTCACTTGTCTCTGGCTCTCCTACTTCATTCTCAGCCTTAAACCTCTGTAGTAGGCAGTCCCACATTCCAGCAGCTAAGTAAATCAAAATGCTTGAAGCCTGTAATTCACCAATCAGATTTATGTATCAGTAAATTCTCAATTCACAAGATGCCAATACAATAATTTTAGAGCAATTGATAATGATAAAAGCTGCTCACCTAGATTAGGAAAATTATCCCAATTATTCTAACCTTTATGACATCATAACTATCAGTGGCTATTTAAAGCTACACTGGTTCAGATTATTCTCGTCCGTCTTCATCCATCTTCACATTTTCTTCTTTACCCAGAGACGCCTGTGTCTCTGTAAATCTTCTCTCAGCCTCCCTTTTTTGCTGTCCAACCATAGACCTCCTGGTGTACTAATATTTTAATATAATTGGACAGGGAAAATCCTACCTCAAGTTCCTCCCTAATTCATCATCCACCTAAATGCACACCCTTTCAGATTCTCCTTAGAAAGCCAGTAGGCATCTAAGCGATAAAAGTATAAGAGCAACAGAATGTGATAAAAACAATCAAGTTAGAATAGGACAAAGCAAATAAACAGAAGAAAAGACCCTCCCTGCAAAGAAAGCACACAAAACACATTTAGATAGAGAGAGGCACACACACAGGTACATAAGCAGAAATTTAATAAATAAATAAATAAATAAATAAATAAATAAATAGCACTGAAAACTGGGTCCATATTTATGTAGAGGATCTGTAATGAAGAAAAAAACAAAACAAAAACAAAAACCCTGGAACAACATTATGAAACAAAGCACACATAAGATGACATTTAGTTTGTTTTGTGCTAAGTAAGGGGTTCTACACCCATGAGTACTTATTTCCCAATAAGCAAGTGACAACCCCTTGGAGAAAATTATTTTCAAAGGAAAGTGGTTGTCATTGGAGCTAGCATCTGGGTGAGGAATATGGGCATATGCCCATTTCTCCTCTCAACCTTAGAATTCCACCTGGTGTAGAGCCATGCAGGCCCTGTGTATGCTTTCTCGGCTACTAAGAGTTCCTATGCTTCTGTAGTACTATGCTTAGAAGGCTTTGTTTTCTTGGTATCTCCATGCCCTCTGGTTTTATAATTTCTTTCCTCCTTTCTTCTGCTGAGTTTCTGAGCCCTAAGGAAAGAGATTTTAAGGAGATATCCCACTTACGCGTTCATGTTCTCACTGTACACTGTCTAGTTGCTTGTCTGTGTATTCTCATCTACTTCAAGATGAAGCTTCTCTGATGATGGCTGAAAAAGGCACTGCACGAATATAGCAAAATATCCTTAGGAGTCATTTTTTTTATTGTCTTTTAGCCAAACAGTAGTATTTTGTTTTCCCCTAGGAACTAGACCTATCTAGAATCAGGTTCTTGTTCACCTGGTCAGTGTGGGGTATGGGTTCCATCTCTCTGACCATGCTTAAGTCAATCAGATCTTTGGGGGGAGGTTTATTGTACTTCAATATTTTCTCTGACAACATTATATTTGAATACACTCTGTTCTCTGATACTTAGCATTAAAGATTATATCTCTGTGGTATTAATTGTTCCCATGTAAACAAATAACATTGCTATGCAACAGAGATATGTAAATTCTGGCTTTCACACAAAGCATAAGCAAGAAAGATATTTTTAATTATTTCTCAAACTTGTAAAGAAATAGGAATGTTTTTCTTTTAAGTTTAACTTCGATATAATTGCACTTCATTAAAATTCTTACGTAGCTTTATAATTTATGAGAGCTACAATTAGGTGTGAGAGATAGTGAACAGTATTTGTTCCATGCTCTCTCTAGAGTCCTCTGTCCCTTCCCTTTGATCTGTTCATTCCTGTTTCTTAGTGTGCAGTTCTCCTAGTGACTGCTCAAGTCAGAAGCACAGGTATTTCACCTTATGTTTATTAGGTCTCTTATGTTTTTCACACTAAACTGCATTAACAATTTATGTTTATACCCACATTTATTTGAATTATAAAGTGTATAGTCCTGAGTTTGAAGTTTTGTCCTCATTCAGACTGGCTCATATGTGTTATCCACATTAGTATACGGGTTTAGTTTTCCATGGTGGCCATTTTAGAAACACTTACAGAGTAGAGATTCCAGAATTACGCACATCTGATAGTGTTTAGATCATGTAATTGGCAACTTTTCTCAGTTTAGGAAATCTTCACACAATAACATACTCCTAACATTCTCCAGGAATGATTTGCAGGCTGTCAGGCTTTTATAATTATTTTAAACTATGACATTGTCTCAATTGCTCTTATTTGACTGACAACTGACTCATCTCTGTGTTTTTCTAAGTGATGCTATAAACTCCTCACCTTTTTTTCTGCTTTTGATAATATAAACATGCATATCAGTGGAATAAAATTGCTTCTTAGACATAAAAATAGAAACAATTTGTATACAATTATCTGTCACATTTTTCCTCACTAGAATTTAGCATATGCAATCACAGTAGATAGAAGAATATAACAAAAAGAGAGGTTTGTATGGGTCAAAAACAAAACTGTAAAATCTCAATGGAGACTGACATCTTGTTAACAAGTCTCTCCAAGTCTGTAAATGCCATCTTTTGGCTTCCTAGTTAGGAAATATAAAATTAAATTCAGTCATAATAGCTCCTTGTGAAATTATCTTGAGCAAATTGCCAAAAGAAGCCAGAATTGCAGTGAGGTTTTTCTCATAAAAACATTGTAACTCTCGAAGTTAATGCTGGCTAGAAGGTTCCTAGGGAATCCTTGCTTTCTCATCAGTTCTAAAACTCACTATTATCCAAGGTTTGTTTTTTTTTTTTCCATTTTTTATTAGGTATTTCGCTCATTTACATTTGTTTTTAAACCAGGATTTATTCTTCATAACTTCTCAGTCTTAGACGTCTTCAATTTATTATCTATCTATCTATCTATCTATCTATCTATCTATCTATCTATCTATTTATTTAATTAGATTTTTCTTCATTTACATTTCAAATGCTATCCCAAAAGTCCCTCAGAGCCCCCTACCCACTCCCCTCCCCACCCATTCCAACTTCTTGACCCTGGCTTTCCCCCGTACTGAGGCATATAAAGTTTGCAAGACCAAGGGGCCTTTCTTCCCAATGATGGCTAACTAGAACATCTTCTGCTACATATGCAGCTAGAGACACGAGCTCCGGGGGTGGGGGGGGGCTAACTGGTTAGTTCATATTGTTGTTCCACGTATAGGGTTGCAGACCCCTTTAGCTCCTTGGGTACTTTCTCTAGCTCCTCCATTGGGGGCCCTGTGTTCCATCCAATAGCTGACTGTGAGCATCCACTTCTGTGATTGCCAGGCCCTGGCATAGCCTCACAAGAGACAGCTATTTCAGGGTCCTTTCAGCAAAATCTTGCTAGTGTATGCAATGGTGTTAGCATTTGGAGGCTGATTATGGGATGGATCCCCAGGTATGCCAGTCTCTAGATGGTCCATCCTTTCATCTCAGCTCTAAACTTTGTCTCTGTAACTCCTTCCATGGGAGTTTTGTTCCTAATTCTAAGAAGGAATAAAGTGTCCACACTTTGGTCTTCGTTCTTCTTGAGTTTCATGTGTTTTGCAAATTGTATCTTGTATCTTGGTTATTCTAAGTTTCTGGGCTAATATCCACTTATCAGTGAGTACATATTGTGCGAGTTCTTTTGTGATTGGATTACCTCACTCAGGATGATGCCTTCCAGGTCCATCCATTTCCCTAGGAATTTCATAAATTCATTCTTTTTAATAGCGGAGTAGTACTCCATTGTGTAAATGTACCACATTTTCTGTATCCATTCCTCTCTTGAGGGACATCTGGGTTCTTTCCAGCTTCTGGCTATTATAAAAAAGGCTGCTATGAACATAGTGGAGCATGTGTCCTTCTTATGAGTTGGAACATCTTCTGGATGTTCAATTTTACATCTCTGATTTTCCATTAATAAGAATTACAACATTATAATGCAAATATATGTTCACAAGTATAACCCACACTATTTACTTTGCACTAAAGTTTCAAATGGATGACATTTTCTGTGTTGCTTACATCTGATCTTGGGAAGATTCATAACAGAGAGTTAATTCCCCAACCCCCTCCTTACTTTTCTTTCTCTGCTGGTTTCCTTCTTAAACAGAGACATACATATTCACAGTCCAGACACAACAATATCACTCACATTGGTGTAGACAATTCCTTTGATAATAGAGAAATTCCATACCTCCTTTTTACCCCACCCCATCTCCACATGGATGCCCCCATCCCCCACCCCACCCCACCCCACCCCACCCCACCTCTAAACTTCCGGTACTTCCAGTCTCTTGAAGATTAGGTGCATCCTCTCTGAAGGAATACAGACCTGGAAAGTCCTCTAATGTTTATGTGTTGGAGGTCTCATATCAGAAGGTGTATGCTGCCTGTTTTGTGGTCCAGTGTTTGAAAGATGTCAGGGGTCCACATTAATTGAGACTGCTAGTCTGCCTATAAGGTCGCCCTTCTTCTTAACTTCTTTCAGCCTTCCCTAATTCAACAACAAGGGTCAGTTCCTTCTGTCCATTGGTTGGGTGCAAATATCTGCATCTGAATCTTTCAGCTGCTTGTTGGGTCTTCCAGAATGCTGGATCCCACTTTGGGCCTGTTACTGAAGGGCCCAAGTGAGGAAATTTCAGTCCAACTTGGGAGGGAGAAGAAAGCAATCACAAGTGGGGAGGGAGGGAGTGACCAGGGAGGAGAAGTGGAGAGGGCTTGGGGCGGGTGAGTTGAACCTCATCTTATATTGGGTGAGGAAAAAGGACTGAAGTTTGAGGGCCAGAAGAAAGAAGGAAAAACAGGTAATCTCAGGAGATAGGAGGTTGGGGGACCCTCCAGAACGCACCAGAGACCTGGGAGGTGACAGACCCTCAAGACTCAAAGGGAGGGACCTTAGATTAAATGCCCAACAGCAGGGAGAAGGAACTTATAGAGCCCACCTCCAGCACAAAACAGGGCATCAAAAGAAGGAGATTGGGGACGTCCCACAGTCACTACTTTGACCCATAAATTTTCTTGTCTGAAAGAACTACAGGGATGGAAATGGAGAGGACCCTGAGGAAAAGAAGCTCCAGTAACAGACCCAAAGTGGCATCCAGTTCAAGAGGAAGTCCCAAAGCCTGACACTGTTATTGAGCCTATGGAGTGCTTACAAAAAGGGACCTATCATGACTGCCCTCCAAAAGACCCAAAAAGCAGCTGAAAGAATCAGATGGACATAAGTTGCTGTTCTTTGTGGCTGAATTAGAAAAATGCTGGAAGAAGCTGAGGAGGGGGTTGACCTATAGGAGAACCAGCAGTCTCAATTAATCTGGACCCCTGACATCTCTGACACTGGACTACCAACTAAACAGCACACACCAGCTGATATAAGGCCTACCAACACTAATACAGCAGAGGACTGCAGAGTCTGGTTTCAGAGAAGATGCACTTAACCCTCAAGGGACTGGAGGCCACAGGGAGTTTAGTTGTCTGGTTGGGAGGAGAATGGAGAGTGGAGACAGGAGGTTGGGAGGAGGTGTAGGATGGTCAATATTTGGATAGTGAACTGGGATGGGGGATAAAATCTTGGTTCAGTGAGATACCCTGTTTCATTAATATAAAAATGGAGAATGGTCAAGGAAAGCATCAAATATTTACCTCTGTATTTCATATGCATGCACATATACACAAACCCACATAAACACATGACTGCCTCTAGCATGAAGACACATATGCACTATATTTACCTATAAAAACTGAAAGAAAACTGTATATTAGAAAGTTAAAGGGTAACCAGTCAAGAGAACAGTGACATAATTCATTGTAAAACAACCATGTGCCAGCACTGGTAGACTGAATTTTCTGCTCCCTCCCTAAATTATATGTTAATATTTTAAGGATGAATGGGATTCTATTACCAGGTAGGTCCTTTGGGGAGGCTATATGTCAATACAACAGAAGGCTCAGAATTTGGATTAATGCCATTAAATAAAAATATAAGAAAGATCTATTTCGCTTTATCTACCATGAAAGAACACAAAAGCTTATGGTCTGCAAGGGGAATCAGATTCTTAGCCAGACTGAGTCATAGGCAGAGCTTGAAGTGTTCTTCCATCTTCCATCACTCTAGAGAAAACAATATTCTTTTAAATATCAGTCATACAACCTATAACATTTTGTAGTAGAAACTTCTGGTTTCTTGGAAAGTCAGTTATGTCAAATGATGTTTTTGCCAGAGCACACAGGTGAAAGGATGTTTTGCTAAAGCTGACTATTGAAAGAATGCTTTCCTGAAGTAGATACAGGGGTAAGGATGCTTTTCTAAAGCAAACACATGACAGGATGCACAATGTTCAGAAGGAAAAAAAAATGTGTGTGTGTGTGTTATGTGTTTCTGTGTGTGTGTGTGTGTGTGTGTGTGTGTGTGTGTGTGTGTGTGTATGACCCCCACAGAGAGAGGGATATCAAGCATTGGTTTGTCTTGCTCTTCATCCCTACTCTTCTCTAATACACGTATTGGTTCACCTTATTTTTTGTTGATGAGCTGCACTTGTGGTAAAGGCATAGAGAGAAACTCACTGAAGTCCTACATTCTTGTGAAGTTCTGGGGGCTTCTTGCTTCTTCCCTGGCTGGATAGCAAGCTTTGCTATTTTTTCCTGATTGAAATGCCTTTGTTGGTTCCTGTGTGCTGACTGCCAAGTGGACTGGACTGTGGCTGCTGGTTGAGTCTTGGCAGTGTCTGTTGAGAGGACTAGACTGCAGCTACTAGACTGAACTGCTAATATCCTACAATGAAGTTTGGACTCACCCAGAAAGAGCTATTTTTAATATTTCTAAACAGGTACCCTCCCTCTATGCCCTAATCACCTTTCTCTTCCACAACCTCTGGTGGACTAGAAGGGATGTCGAACATTTATTAATCTAGGTGGGAAAAAACTGTAGGACTACACACTTTGTAACAGCAACATAGACTAGGAGGAAAAGACAAGCTCTGAGTTGTCAGTATAGAAAAGAGCTCCTTTAGTGAGAAACAAGATGAAGAGACACCAAATGAATGTATGAACATAATTCCAGCTGATATGTAACAGGGTGGTGTGGAGTAACAAGATATTTTAAAGAGCAAACTATCAAAGCAGAAGTCTGTTCCTTAGCGGAAGTGGAGAAGAATCTTGTTCTAGCATTTTTCTTAGCTGGTGATACTATCATGATCCAAAAAAAAAAACACAACCTTTCAGAAAGAAGTTGTAATTGCCAGCAGATGGAAATCAGTTAAAACGCATTGACATGAGTAGGTTCATGTAATATGGGAGCAATAGTTATTAAATGACTTACACTAGGGATGTTTCATTAAGATAAATATCTTTAAATAGCTTCAAAATTAGGAAGTTAACATTTTAAATTACTCTGCTCAACTAATCTGTAGAAGTACCTTTGGAAGGCAATAATAGTTGCCAAAGGAAAAACGTGTGAAGTTAAAATTCTACACTAGCATCATCTTTCATAGTTTGTTTATTTATTTATTTATTTATTTATTTATTTATTTATTTATTGTCAGGATTCAGTTCTTGGTTCTAACAACTTTCTTCTCTTTTTAAAGTTAAAATAAAATGTGGAATAAAGAAATAAAAGAAGGTGAACTGATCGACTAAATATTCACCGTGCACATTTCTATGTCAATATATAGTTCTCCTTTCTTTGTTTTTTTCTTTAATAGATAATTTATTTATTTACATTTCAAATTTTATCCCCTTTCCTCATTTCCCCTCCAAAAGCCCCCTATGCCATACCTCCTCCCCTTCCTTACTAACCCACCCATTCCTGCTTCCCTGTCCTGTAATTCCCTTACACTTGGGCGTAAGAACCTTCTTCACAAGACCATAAGCTTCTCCTCTCATTGATGTCCCCCAAGGCCATTCTCTGCTATATGTGCAGCTGGATACTTGAGTCCCTCCACGTGTACTCTTCAGTTGGTGGTTTAGCCCCTGGGAACTCTGGGGAGTACTGTTTGGTTCATATTGTTGTTCTTCCCATGGGGCTGCAAACCCCTTCAGCTCCTTCAGTCCTTTCTCTAGCTCCTCCATTGAGCACCCTGTGCTCAGTCCAATGAATGGCTGTGAGCATCCACTTCTGTAATTGTCAGGCAGTGGCAGAACCTCTCAGTGATCTAGCTGTGCTGTGTTTTTGTTATTTTGTTTATTTGGTTGTTTGAGGTAGAGTCTCACAAGATTGTGTCCAAATTTCCTGTGTAAGAAAGGGTTAATTTTAACTCATGATTCTTTGTCTTCACCTTCCATGTTCTGGAATCACAGCCTATTCCATCACACCTGGTTTTCTTTGTTTTTCTCAATATCATTCTACGTCTGGATTATAGATCTGATTCCCAATCTAATGTTTCATCCTATTTTTTTTTTTCTTCCAGAGTGAAGTAACCAATGATAATCATCATTTTTAGTTCATAAATTATTAATGGGATACATGTATTAAATATAATTAACCAAAAATATAATTTTCCTTTGAGTTTCAGTGACATTTTAAGGGAAGCATTTGAGATTTCTTCTTAATGAAGATAAGTATACTTGAGGATTTGTTCCATGAGTTAAGTTATATAGTTTGTTTTACATCTATGTATTTATATGTTTTATCCATGTTCCATTAAGACTTACATGTAATTTACCAACTATATAGAGTTGTTGAAGTAGTGTAAGAATAAAATATTAAAGATAAATGTGTACTATCTCTTCTCCCATAAACGTGCATTAAAATAATAATTAATAGCATAAATAAGTTGAGTAATTTTGTTAAATTCTATATACCATATTTGTAGATCTTGGCTATTATAGCTACCACATTAACTAATGGCATATTTCTAAATTAAAATTCACTTCATCTTTGTTATTGTCCAGTGAGAGAGAAGAACAAGAATATTTAAGCCCTGCCATCCTTGCCAGGAAGAATTTTACCAAAATAAGAATAGAGTCCCAAGTATTAGTATTGTAGTTGAATCTTATCCCATGGACTGTGGCTTTAAGGATTTCAGTAGATTAACTGATTGGATAGGTGACAGATTGCCACAGTATACTTGGTCTGGTTTTGTAATTACACAAAAAGCCCAAGTCACAGAAGTTGCTTGAATTAGACTTTCCGCAGAGTTCAGATTCAAGCAAATAACTTGAGCATCTTTTTGTGGGTATTGCTCTGCTGAACACTCCAATTGAAACAATGCCATTTGAACCCGTCTCTGCTCACCAGGAAACTATGGGTCATTTGGAGACAACCAGACATCAATATATAAAACAATTTGAGTTGACCACGGGGCTGCTTTTAATCAGTCTAACACAGTTGCTGGAAGCATCTACTGAATTAGTTTTGTTGAGCCACAAGTTCAATCCCAAACTTAACATCATTGCCCTTGCTGATGTGGATCCAAGCCAGGGTAGGCAAGAGGCTAACAAAATTTGTCCAATTTACTCCAAGCAATTTGATTTAACTGGCAGTTGTTACCTTTGTGTCCCATCTCCTGACAGGCAGATTTAGAGGATTGCAATATCCATTCAGGCTGTGTGCCAGGGTGTCAGGACCTAACTGTAACTGCCCTGGCACTCCCTCCTCTAATCTCTATCCACAGCAAACAGATTAACAGTTCACAGGCAAAGCACAGGGCAGCAGCTAAAAACCAAGTGTGCCTTTTTTTTTTTCTGTATAAAAGAAGCTCTTTGCTCATTTGAAAATAGATTAAAAGAAAAGGTTGTGTCCACAATTGGAAGAAGATGTAACATATTTTTTTCATTGTATTCCAGAGGGTCTATGTAAGTCATAAATCGACATGATTTGTGATTTTTAACTCAATAATATGCATGCATAAATACAAAACTCTAAATCTTAACGCGTCAATTATGATGGCTATAAAGTGTTTTAGGGTTATCCACAAAGCTTTTGGTTACTAATTGCAAGCAGAAAGATGTATGTGAGAAACTTCATATAAAATTGTGAATGGTTTGGTTAGTTATCCTCCTACACAGATGTGTAGATATGGATTATAGTTGCATTTATGATAAGAATGAGAAAGTATTTTAAAAAAAACACTTGTATGCTGTTTTCTTACTACTGGGAACTGAATGTTGCTCACTGAAGAGACATGCTCTCCTGCTTTCTGCATTATCTGCAAAGATCTCTTCCTTCCTTCCTTCCTTCCTTCCTTCCTTCCTTCCTTCCTTCCTTCCTTCCTTCCTTCCTTCCTTCCTTCCTTTCTTTCTTTCTTCTTCTCTTTCTTTCTTTGGCTTTTTGAAACATGGTTTCTCTGTATAGTCCTGGCAGTTCTGTAACTCACTCTGTAGACCAGGCTGGCCTCGACTCAGAAATCTGCCTGCCTCTACCTCCCAAGTGCTGGGATTAAAGGCATGTGCCACCACTGCCAGGCTCCCAGCTATTTTCTTAATGCTTAGGGATTTAATCTAGGGCCGTGGGGTTTGTCACACAATACTCTGTGATACTAAATATTTTTAATGTATGTCTTTACTTTTCTGTTTAACTATTTAAGAAACATGCTTATAGATATACTGGAGGTATGGTTCCACAGCGAACCTAAATTCAATAAAATTTATAGTGAAGATTATCACACTTGAGCACACAACTTTATAATATTTCATACCAACCCATACAGTCTAATTTTCACCTCATAATATAAAACTTGTTGAAACTATCACTAAACGTTGTTACAATCAGAGAGTCCCTACACTGTTCACAAGCCCGTAATCCCCAAACTGTTTTGTGATAGATTTAATTCAATCTCTTAGGTATAAGCTCTCATAAAAAGTGAAATTCTATACATACAATGTACAATGATTCAGAATAAAGATTCTCATTTCAATGAGAAAGGGGAAAAGTTGGATATAGCCATGAAAGATCAGATTGAAGACAGTTAAAAAGGCAACAGTAGTTGAACTCTGGTTTGTATTAAACACGCACCCACATACACACACACACACACATGCAAACACACATGGTGAAGGAAGAAGACTTCTAGCTGGGAACCTGAGGAAGTAGATGATATCCATGTGGAGCTAGCTTGAGGGGATATGATCCAAACAGCTTCATTAAATTACCAAGAATTAAAGTGAGGGGTGGTAAGCATAAACCCTCCACTTTATGTATAGCATGCAGAGGTAATAATGGAATTACAAGTGTTCCAATAGCTTAGACAGATACATATTTGCAGGGATGCCTCCTACATCATATAAAAACACCTGCATGAACTGTCTTCTCTCCATGCCTGCAGCTTCCTTGATCTGACCAATTTGTCTGTCATCTTTGACATTTGTTATTGGGCATTGACCAGAAAGGACTGCTTACACATGGGTTTTAGCTGACAGAAGTCTTTATTTGCTGATCATTGGACTATACTGTGTGATCAGGATACCAGTGCAGCCTTAAGTCTTTCTCAAGGTGAACTACTAAGCACCCCCCCCTCCCAAATGCATGTTGTAGGCTGACATACTTCAGTTAACAAGACCAGCTATCCAGGACCAGAACTCCAGAAGCTAAAAGGCAAGAATAGTATATTTAGAGACTTTTCCAGAGCTATGCACATTGATAGATTAAGTGTTTGTTTTAGTTTAGCCAGGTAATGATGTCTAAATGTTGAGTTTTACAGCTTACAAGATTCTTCCATGAACAAATCAGTTTGCTAAGGACTTGGGACCTCCTAAGTTCTGGGACCCCCATTACACATCCTGAAGTCATTCATCTTCTTTGCAAAGCTTTGTTTTGTATTGTGATGCCTCTAATATCTATCATTAATTAAGAAACTGACTCAAAGGCAAGCCCACAGATAAAACTAGTGGAAGCAACCTCTTTTATTTCATTTTATTCTATTTTATTTTATTTATAATATTTTATACATATTATAATATATCTTATATCTTATATCATCTTATATCTTATATCATCTTATATCTTATATCTATCATCTTTTATATTATATATTATAATATTATTATATTATATTATTTATTATATTTTATTTTTATTAGATATTTTCTATATTTACATTTCAAATCCTATCCTGAAAGTCCCCTATACCCTCCCCCTGCTCTGATCCCCAACCCACCCACTCCCACTTCCTGACCCTGGCATTCCCCTGTACTAGACTCAACTTCTTAATACTTTCCCTTCATATATGCCTCTAGTTTGTTGTTTGTTTCAAGTTACAAAAGTAACTAGAATAGTGACCTTGGGAGATCACTTCGTTATGTTATTACCTGTTTTGTTTTGTATGTTTGTTTGTTTGTTTGTGTTTGTTTGATAGTTTTGATCAGGAATTCCCTGTTAATGTATTTTCAGTTTAGGCACTTTCTATATAAGTGAATTCATGTTTTCACAAATTGTAGTCTTACTAGATAGACTCTTACAGTCAGAATATTTTTCCTATTGTTAAAATCCAGATTTCAGAGACTTCTCTTTAATAGTCCAAGCTCTTTAAACATTATAGTAATTTTGTCATAGTCCTCTCCTTGAAAACCTGCTTCACCTGAATCTCCTCTCCTGAACCTGGGTGAGAGCAGAGGGTAACAAACATACAAAAGGCTGAAGATCATTTTATATTGACATTTTTCCCCCTAAATCTTTATTCCTCTAATTTTTAAAGTGGATTTTTTAAATGTATTAGTCTGAGTATGGGTCCGCTCCACATACTGCTCACAGATCCTTCCTACTTCCCTGCCCTCTCAAATATAAAACTTTTCTTATTCCTCCTCGTAAGAAAAAAAACAAGCAGGTGGGCATGGTATCCAATGGATCTCTGAATTCAAATCCAGCCTGATCTACAGAGTGTGTTATAGGATATCCACTGTTACACATAGAAATACTATCATAAAACAAAACAAAACAAAACAAAACAAAACAAAACAAAACAAAACTCCTGGAAAAAAAACCCAAAAATACAAAAAAATAAAGAAAACCTTAAACAAACAGGCATTTACAAACATAAAAGAAAAAATGAGATAAAATTAAAACAAACCTATAAACCTGGAATAGGACAAAACAAACAAACAAAAACAACTAAGCGGAAAGGCCAAGAGCTAAAGAAAAAATATGAGAAACACAATTAGACATAGAGTTGCACACAAAGGTATGCCCAGAAATCCCTAAACACAGAAAATGGAAAATTATGATATTTAAAGTAAAAGACCTTTAGGGTATGGAAAAAAACACAAAAGAAAAAAAAGTAAGCATAGGGGACTTGCAGGATATCATTTTAAATGTAAATGAAGAAAATATCTAATGAAAAATTGTTTTAAAAATAAGCATAGACAATCCATTATAAGCCAAAATTTTGTAAAAATACCATTAAGTTTCACTGGCCATCTACTGGTGGGCATGAGGTTTGCCCTAGATTGATTTATATAAACCCACTGAGACATTGTTAGAGAAAACCGATATTTCATTTGCAAGACATATCATTGAAGAAAGCTTGTGGATTATTTTGAAGAATTGTGCCCACTTCCACTCTCAGTGCCAGGACTGTATCTGGCTTAGAAGTATATACCCCCTCTGTTTGCTAACACAGTCTTGTTGAGTTCATATGTGCACCAGTCCTGCTTTGCTTAGATGAAGTTATTCTCCTGGTGTTCTCCATCCTTGTTGTCTCTTAAAATCTTTTGCCTCCTCTTCTCTAGGGTTCTCTGAGCTGTGATTGTAGGTAAATGGTGGTGGCATTCCATTTAAACCTGAGTGTCCTCCCCCACAAATCATGCAAATAAATACAAAGATCCACTCCGGGACTGTGTGCAGAGAGTGAGAGAATATATCACTTTTGAATTAAGTATGTTTTTTGAAAGTGAAACTTCTTCCATGGGTGTTTTGTTCCCAAATCTAAGGAGGGGCATAGTGTCCACACTTCAGTCTTCATTCTCCTTGAGTTTCATGTGTTTAGCAAATTATATCTTATATCTTGGGTATCCTAGGTTTGGTGCTAATATCCACTTATCAGTGAATACATATTGTGTGAGTTTCTTTGTGAATGTGTTACATCACTCAGGATGATGCCCTCCAGGTCCATCCATTTGGCTAGGAATTTCATAAATTCATTCTTTTTAATAGCTGAGTAGTACTCCATTGTGTAGATGTACCACATTTTCTGTATCCATTCCTCTGTTGAGGGGCATCTAGGTTCTTTCCAGCTTCTGGCTATTATAAATAAGGCTGCTATGAACATAGTGGAGCATGTGTCCTTCTTACCTGTTGGGGCATCTTCTGGATATATGCCCAGGAGAGGTATTGCTGGATCCTCCGGTAGTACTATGTCCAGTTTTCTGAGGAACCGCCAGACTGATTTCCAGAGTGGTTGTACAAGCCTGCACTCCCACCAACAATGGAGGAGTGTTCCTCTTTCTCCACATCCTCGAAACACCCATGGAAGGAGTTACAGAGACGGAGTTTGGAGCTGAGATGAAAGGATGGACCATGTAGAGACTGCCATAGCCAGGGATCCACCCCATAATCAGCATCCAAACGCTGACACCATTGCATACACTAGCAAGATTTTATTGAAAGGACGCAGATGTAGCTGTCTCTTGTGAGACTATGCCGGGGCCCAGCAAACACAGAAGTGGATGCTCACAGTCAGCTAATGGATGGATCATAGGGCTCCCAATGGAGGAGCTAGAGAAAGTAGCCAAGGAGCTAAAGGGATCTGCAACCCTATAGGTGGAACAACATTATGAGCTAACCAGTACCCCGGAGCTCTTGACTCTAGCTGCATATATATCAAAAGATGGCCTAGTCGGCCATCACTGGAAAGAGAGGCCCATTGGACTTGCAAACTTTATATGCCCCAGTACAGGGGAATTCCAGGGCCAAAAAGGGGGAGTGGGTGGGCAGGGGAGTGGGGGTGGGTGGATATGGGGGACTTTTGGTATAGCATTGGAAATGTAAATGAGTTAAATACCTAATAAAAAATGGAAAAAAAAAAAAAAGAAAATATAAAAAAAAAAAAAAAAAAAAAAAAGAAAGTGAAACTTATCTTTGACAAGGGAGCAAAAACCATCCAGTTGAAAAAAGAGCATTTTCAACAAATGTTGCTTGCACAACTGGCCATAATCATGTAGAAGAATGTGAATTGATCCATTCCTAACTCCTTGCACTAAGGTCAAATCTAAGTGGATTAAGGAACTCCACATAAAACCAGAGACACTGAAACTTATAGAGGAGAAAGTAGGGAAAAATCTCGAAGATTTGGGGACAGGGGAAAAATTCCTGAATAGAACAGCAATGGCTTGTGCTATAAGATCAAGAATCGACAAATGGGACCTCATAAAATTGCAAAGCTTTTGCAAGGCAAAAGACACAGCAATAAGAAAAAAAAAAGGCCACCAACACATTGGGAAAGGATCTTTACCTATCCCAAATCAGATAGGGGACTAATATCCAATATATATATTAAGAAGGTGGACTCTATAATATCAAATAACCCCATTAAAAATAGGACTTACAGCTAAACAAAGAATTCTCACCTGAGGAATAACAAATGGCTGAGAAGCACCTGAAAAAATGTTCAAAATCCTTTATCATCAGGGAAATGGAAATCAAAATAACCCTGAGATTCCATCTCACACCAGTCAGAATGGCTAAGATCAAAAATTCAGGTGACAGCAAATGTTGGCAAGGATGTGGAGAAAGAGGAACACTCCTCCATTGTTGGTGGGATTGCAAGCTTGTACAACCACTCTGCAAATCAGTCTGGCTGTTCCTCAGAAAATTGGACATAGTACTACCGGAGGATCCCACAATACTCTCCTGGGCATATATCCAGAAGATGTTCCCACTGGTAAGAAGGACACATGCTCCACTATGTTCATAGCAGCCTTTTTTATAATAGCCAGAAGCTGGAAAGAACCCAAATGTCCCTCAACAGAGGAATGGATACAGAAAATGTGGTACATTTACACAATGGAGTACTACTCAGCTATTAAAAAGAATGAATTTTGAAATTCCTAGGTATATGGATGGACTTGGAGGGCATCACCCTGAGTGAGTTAACCCAATCACAAAAGAACTCACACAATATGTACTCACTGATAAGTGGATATTAGCCCAGAAACTTAGAATACCCAAGATATAAGATACAATTTGCTAAACACATGAAACTCAAGAAGAAAGAAGACCAAAGTGTGGACACGTTGGCCCTTCTTAGAATTGGGAACCCATGGAAGGAGTTACAAAGACACAGTTTGGAGCTGAGATGAAAGGATGGACCATCTAGAGACCATCTAGAGACTGCCATATCCGGGCATCCATCTCATAATCCATCCCATAATCAGCTTCCCAATGCTGACACCATTGCATACACTAGCAAGATTTTGCTGAAAGGACCCAGATATAGCTCTCTCTTGTGAGGATATGCCAGGGCCTAGCAAACACAGAAGTGGATGCTCACAGTCAGCTATTGGATGGATCACAGGGCCCCCAAAGGAGGAGTTAGAGAAAGCACCCAAGGAGCTAAAGGAAACTGCAACCCTATAGGTGGAACAACATTATGAACTAACCAGTACCCCGGAGCTCTTATCTCTAGCTGCATATGTATCAGTAGATGACCTAGTAGGCCATCAATTGAAAGAGAGGCCCATTGGTCGTGCAAACTTTATATGCCTCAGTACATGGGAACACCAATTCCAAGAATTGAGAGTGGGTGGGTGGGGGAGTGGGTGGTGAAGCATGTGGGGGACTTTTGGGATAGCATTGGAAATGTAAATTTAATAAATACCTAAAAAAAAAAAAGTAACGTTGGGGAGAAAGCACTTATTGAGCTTACAGTTACAGTCCAAGAAGTCCAGCAGACGTAGGTAGCCACTTGCACAGTCAAGAGCACAGAGAGAACAAATATTACATATGCTTGCATGTTTACTGGGTTGTTAACACTCAGAATAATTCCTGAGGTATACGAGAGTCCAGAATTCTCTTCCTAGAGGTTTGTAGGCTAGGACTTTGCACAAAATAACCTCTTATATTTATATAGCCTATATAATTATGACTGAGTTTGATAGGCACATTCACAGGTCAACCAAGTGCAATAATCTGTCAATGAGACTCTTATCCCAGGTAATTCTGGATTGTGTCAAGTAGATAATTAAATCTTGCCCTCACAGTCACAGAGGAATGCACACTCTCTACTTTATCTCTTATGTGGGACTCCTGCTCATAAGATTTGTTGGCACTTTACAATACATATTCTTTTGTCTGATAAACTTTTCTGAAAATACCTGATAGGGAGACCCAGATTTATGTCCCCATAGAGATTCTATTGCTAGTTAAGTGGACAATGAGGACTAAGCATTACAAATAGCATGCAAAATATTTAAGCAATTATACCATGGCATTTTTAGAAAATGCATATAATATTGATATTAAAGTAGCACATGTGTGGATATTTTCGGGTAAATATATTTTATTTCTATAATAAACAATAATGGTATTAAAACATACAGACATTAATGCATGGTGATTGATTTGAAAATATTTATAAATATATTAAGATGTCATTATTTCCAGGTGCTGTTCTAAGTGATTTCAATTTGCTCATGTTGCTGAAAACAGGCCTACGAAGTGAAATTATCATCTAATTTTACTCATGCAATTTCTGAAACAGACAGAAACTAATTTGCCAAAGCTTTCATAGATTTTCTGTGGATGAAGAGAAAATGTACAGCATAGAGTTACTGAAGAAATGCTTCTGAAATGGCACCGCAAGTCAGTGAAGAGAATCCCTGGTTCTCAGTTGCCTATAATTGTTCAATTGCTCCAATTGGCATCTCTACACACACACACACACACACACACACACACACACACACACACACACACACACATACACACACACACACACACACACACACACTCACACACACACACACACACACACACACACACACACACACACACACACACACAGTTTGTGATCTCATAGCTCCAGAAGGTAAAGTCAAAGACTACCATAGCAGGAGCCACGGTGGAAGGCAGGGAGGTATTGGGGCAGTAATACAGTGCAAGAGACTTTTATCATAGGCTTCTGGAACTTCCAATACCCTCCCCCAGTGACACAACTTCTTTAACAGCGCCAAATGTCCTAAATATTCCCAGCAGGTCCACTAACTGCAGTCCAATCATTTAACTAAATTGACCTGTGAGGACTACTCTCATTCAAACCACCTCATTTACACTTCTTCACACTCTTTGAAGATGTTATTTGTGTTTCCAGCTTTATGCTTCTGTGAAAAACATGTCTGATAGAAGCAACTTAAGAAGGAGTGGCTCCCTTCTGTCTAATGATTTCCAAGAACTGAGTGTAGGATTGCTTTGCCCCCTAGCTCTTGCATTTGCATTGGGACTGTGTTATCTGGAAAAAGGGAGTTGTTCACCTTTGTGTGGTTAGGAAAAAGAGACCAGAAAGAAATGTCATTCAAGGATATGTATGGTGACCTTCTTCCTCCAGTTGGGCCATCCTCTCTGGACTGCCATCACCTAGACTCCAAACTTTTAACATATTAGAATTCAGGCATGATATTTAATATTTTTGCAATCATATACATAGCCATCATTTTTATTGTGTCCAATCAGATATCCTTTAGATTTGAAAAGAAAATAGTTTTATCTGAATATAAGTATTAAAATGAATGCAGTTCCAAACCTTATGAAAACAGGGCAGCCCTGAGTAGTCTGATAATTTCTATATAGAGAAAACTGGCCACAAGTTTTCAAAGGTCAATCAGCCTCTGTTTCCTACTATTGGTATGAAAAGTGTGCACTGTGATAACCATATAATTAAAAGAATTTTAAGACAATTATGTCGATAATAATATACCCTTGCAATTTTCCCTAGATTGAAACCAGGTGTACATATCATGAGAATCAAAACTTTTAGAGTTTTGAAATTATTTCCCAAAAATTTACAAAATAATATGAAATAGTTTTATAATGACTCTAATATCATTCTTTTTTGTAGTTTATTTATACTTTATTGGGAGAAATATGGTACACCCACTAATTACACGATGATCAAAACCCACCTATGATTATTCTGTGTAAACAAGTAAAGGCATGGTGTTATTACAGGGTAAGAGCAAATGTGAAATGAAATAAGGCAAGGCATGAAGCTGGTTTTTAAAACTGGACTATACAGGGTAAGGTTTCAATAGGCCAGGACAGCAAAGAAAAGGCACAAAAGTGAAATAACAAACACAATAGTCCCCAGGCGTTCAGAGTCCGCATGATATAGGGAAGGTGATGCCAGTATACTTCTAACACAAAGGTTATAAAAGAAGAAACCTTTCATATGAATGATATAAGTAGTAAGACAAGTAAAATAAAAGCAAATCAAAAGAAAAAGGAAATGATAGGTATACATTAAAGCAGCCCTGTAGCCAATGGGCAAAGAAACACCATGGTGATGGTCTTATTCTTTTTTTTTTAATTGGGTATTTATTTCATTTACATTTCCAATGCTATCCCAAAAGTGTCCCACACCCTCCCCCACAAACTCACCCACCCACCCACTCCTACATCTTGGCGCTGGCCTTCCCCTGTACTGAGGCATATAGTAGACAAATGGAATAGAATTGAAGACCCAGAAATGAACCCACACACCTATGGTCATTTGATCTTTGACAAGGGAGCAAAAACCATCCAGTGGAAAAAAGACAACATTTTCAGCAAATGGTGTTGGCATAACTGGCGGTTATCATGGAGAAGAATGCGAAGTGATTGATTCCTATCTCCTTGTACTAAGGTCAAATCTAAGTGGATTAAGGAACTCCACATAAAATTGCAAAGCTTTTGCAAGGCAAAATACACAGTCAATAAGAAAAAAAGGCCACCAACACATTGGGAAAGGATCTTTACCTATCTTAAATCAGATAGGGGACTAATATCCAGTATATATAAAGAACTCAAGAAGGTGGACTCCAGAAAAATTAAATAACCCCATTAAAAAATGAGGCTCAGAGCTAAACAAAGAATTCTCACCTGAATGGCTGAGAAGCACCTGAAAAAATGTTAGACATCCTTAATCATCAGGGAAATGCAAATTAAAATAACCTTGAGATTCCATTTCACACCAGTCAGAATGGCTAAGATCAAAAATTCAGGTGACAGCAGATGCTGGTGAGGATGTGGAGAAAGAGGAACACTCCTCCATTGTTGGTGGGATTGCAAGCTTGTACAACCATTCTAGAAATCAGTCTGGAGGTTCCACAGAAAATTGGACATAGTACTACTGGAGGATCCCGCAGTACCTATCCTGGGCATCTATCAAGAAGATGTTCCAACTGGTAAAAGGACACATGCTCCACTATGTTCATAGCAGCCTTATTTATAATAGCCAGAAGCTGGAAAGAACCCAGATGCCCCTCAACAGAGGAATGGATACAGAAAATGTGGTACATTTACACAATGGAATACTACTCAGCTATTAAAAAGAATGAATTTATGAAATTCCTAGGCAAATAGATGGACCCTGGAGGGCATCATCCTGAGTGAGGACATTTACATTTCCAATCACAAAAGAACTTTCACAATATGTACTCACTGATAAGTGGATATTAGCCCAGAAACTTAGCATACCCAAGATATAAGATACAATTTGCTAAACGCATGAAACTCAAAAAGAAAGAAGACCAAAGTATGGACACTTTGCCCCTTCTTGGAATTTGGAACAAAACACCCATGGAAAGAATTACAGAGACAAAGTTTGGAGCTGAGATGTAAGGATGGACCATCTAGAGACTGCCATATCCAGGGATCCATCCCATAATCAGCTTCCAAACGCTGACACCATTGCTTACACTAGCAAGATTTTGCTGAAAGGACCCAGATATGGCTGTCTCTTGTGAGACTATGCCAAGGCCTGACAAACACAGAAGTGGATGCCCACAGTCAGCTATTGGATGGATCATAGGGTCCCCATTGGATGAGCTAGAGAAAGTACCCAAGGAGCTGAAGGGATCTAATATCATTCTTGATTATATGTTAACTAGGATTCTGTTATGTTTGTTCTTTGGGGTAAGCTATCTTCCTTAAGTTATGAAAATTGATGAAACAATTGATCTTCATCTTCTATAAAAATATTTGTATAAAAGGTATGTTAAAATAAGCCAATGTAAGTACTATTGCATGATGTTTTCAATTTGAGACACTAGACAATCATATTGTAGAGAAAGAAACTACATAAAAACATTACATAAAAGTTTAAATATTTTAAATTTCCCAGGCCTTATTCTTTTATGCATTATATATTTGGGTACTTACAATTTTGGGAATATACAATAGACGAAAATACATCTAAAAGTGCATACATTGAATATCTATCCTAAATTTCCTCTACATAACAGAATATAACACATATTAATATATAGAATGCTTAAAATTCAAGTAAGGATGGGTAACATATTGTTCTCATATTCTGTACCTTTAAATTTTTTAATGTGCCTGCGTCTAAATAATTCACCAAGCTGCTTAAAACCCAAGATTATATCTTGGATCCAATAGATGTGAATCTCTCTTCTTCCATTTGTAATGAAGAATAGATTAAAGATTTCACTAATGAAAATGATTGAGATTAATCCAGAAAAGCTAGGACAGACCTTCTCAATAAATAAGCCGGCTTTAAACACTGTTAATCTGATGCGGCAAGGGAGAGTTTAATTAAAATTCTGTCTCTCATTTATCTAGTAGCCAACAGTAAAATATCTACTAAAACAGCTTTCTCTTTGAACATGAGACTATTCCCTCCGTATTTATTTCTGCCTACTAGAAAAGAAATCAACTTTGAATAGAAACATAGCTCCCTTAGGCTTTTATTTTTATATCTGGAAATAATCACTTCTGTAAGGTACTAATGAAGATAAGAGCCTGTTTGTGGACTAGCTGTGTCCCTTATGTGAGATTGCTGAAAGCAGCACAATATAAAAATCCTATAGATGCTGCACTCCACTCAACCACAACAGGCATTTTAAAGAGGCAAACTGCACAATAGCAACATGGAGCTGATTATTATGCCTTTAATCAATGGCTCAGTGGAGTGACAGATTATATATAAACAATGAACTGTGACTCTTGTTTTATTCAAATGTACACCATTATCGCAGTTGACTAGATCAGAACCGGATGATGAGAAATTTCAGTCTACAGAAAAAGTTCCACTTAAGGGAAGAAACACACAGACTTCTATTAGCTGAATATTTCACTCAAACTTCCTATTTTTTTTTTCACAGAAACATGAACTTTGAAAATCATGGAAAACTGTCCCAAATGGAAGAAGGATCACTCATGCAATGGGAGCCTGCCATTATCTGTAATATCTTGCCTTAAAACATGCATTCCAATCCACTAGGTGAAGGTGTTTTGTAATCAAATGACCACACACACACACACACACACACACACACACACACACACACACACTTATACACACACATACACACACACACTTATACCACTTATACACACACACACTTATACCACTTATACACACACATACACATAAATGGAGGATAAAATAAATCACTGTTGAGTTTTCATGAATTCTTGGAATGAAAATAAATCAGTGGGTACTCACTGGAATATATCTGTGCTCCTCCTAGTTTTATTGAACAGAATGTTGAGATTCCAGTCAGAATCAAAGCTTTAAAATGTTTTATTTTCATATTTTGCTGAATCAAGACTACTTACTTAGAAGATGTGTTAGAGTTGAATACATTGAAGACATACAAAGAAGATGGAGAAAAAGGGATTATGGCCAGGATACCTGGAGTGGAAGGCCTTGTTCTTCAGCACCTGGGAAGGATTTTTGTCACAAAGCCTGAATTCTTATATTAGAAATTTCTGCCCAACTTTTCAAAAGGCTA
The DNA here is from genome assembly GCF_000001635.26 of Mus musculus. Taxonomy (NCBI): domain Eukaryota; kingdom Metazoa; phylum Chordata; class Mammalia; order Rodentia; family Muridae; genus Mus; species Mus musculus. The sequence goes on from NC_000071.6 coordinate 59,713,553, forward strand.
CAGTGGAGATGTAATCAATCTACATTTTCTTAATGTTGAACCTGGCAATATAAAATGGAAATTTCATTAAAAAACAATTTTCTCTTAATGTTAACACTTAAACAATAAATTGATACATTCTCTCAAAAAAATCAGAAATTTTAAATTTTACAATGTATTATAATTTATGATTCTTATTGGAAAGATGGCATGAGTTTTATGTTTTATGTAAATTATCAGTTTTTCTAAGGAAAACATAGCTTTGACAACTTACAGGTCAGAATCTTCTCATAATAGTAATGTTTTAAATCCTTGATTATATGTTGTTCTATGGCTAATATTTCGTTTATTACCCAGACATTTTGCTAGTAAGTGAAGATACTTTTATACATATATGTAAACTGTGTGTCCCTTCTCTCCTTCTCATGCATCAATCTAACGTCAGTAAGAGCTTTTAGAGGAAACTAATTCTTTCATTTTTAAACCACTTTCTGTTGATCAAATCCTTCAATTAAATTAGTTTAATGGGTTTTGTCTAATCCATTTGTCCAAAATTGACATGTGTGATAATGTCATCCCCTGTAATTTTATCTAGAGGAAAATCTGAATGATTCAAGGACTGATTACAAAATACCCATTAAAATGGTTTTTATCGAAATTAAATCTACATAACCAAATGCACATTTTAAGATTAGCAATTCTGAAGCATTAATATCATTCACAATGTTATGCATCTATTACCCCTCATTCCACAATAATTACATACCCTAGAAAGAAAGGTACCTTTCCATTTATCAGTCAGTTACTATCTCACCATGATTGCCAGCCAGTATATAGAACTATCAACTTGCTATCTCTAGGTTCATCTTTACCTTCTCCAAATACTTTATGTAAGTGCAACAAAGTGTGTTTATCATCTGGTATGTTTTCAAGGGTTCACATTAACTGAGAGAGTTCTCTTTCAGTTCTCTCTGAATGTCTATACTCCATCTTCAGGATTGGCCTTGAGGTCAACAGAATTTTATGTAGCAGAGGCTTTGTTGTATTCTATGTGATTCTGTTTGAGATGATGGACACATTAGGCAAAAGGGCATACTGGAGATGCGCCAGCAATAAAGAATTGGAGATTCTTATCTATTCTATGTTTCCTTCTTTCTCCCTCTTGATTTCCAAACATGAGGAGAGTCAATTTAGACTGTTTTGTAATTCTACTCTTATGTGTCACTACAGGCCAAATGTGATGGGCACAACAAACCATGTACTATATATACTTGGAACCAAAGGGAAAAGTCTCTTGACAAGATTACAAAATTGGGTATTTGTAGTGATGGGAAGCTAATAAGAAAAACTATTTTTGATTCGTTGTTTTTATATGAGTGATAGTGAAGAGACATTGTAAGAATTTAGTGACTGCATGAATTGGGGAAATGCTAGGAAGAAAAGCAAAAGAAATTCCAGAAAACTCTACATGATGGGACACAGTGAATAAATGTGCAGAGGGTTCAAAAGAAGAGCAATCAGACAAACAGCAGATATTGAATGTTTTTTCTGGATTTTCATGTAGAAAGGAGTGTTCGGTAAAAACTATCTGTGTGGTCCAAAAGCTGTGCAATAGAGGAGGGATAAGAGGAAGTCCAAGAGCAAAAGTGAGCTGTAAACATGGAGACATGTCCTCCCTGATCTGGGCCTGCATGTTCTGGCTCACAGATCTTTAACACCCCCAGCTCTGCCACCCGAGAGGTAGTCAGCCTGATGGTCAGATTACAAGTGAGACTTCCTTTCTCCTTATAAAAACATGTCCTGAAAGCACCTGAAATTCCTCTTAATGCAAATGAGGTATTCCCAGTGCCTTGGCACCAGCCAATGTAGACTCAATGTGATCAATTCCTTCAGGAACCTTCACACATGGAATGCTGAAGGAAATTACACCTCCCTTATGAACAAGGATAATAAAACCAGTTGTCAAACCTCAACACACTTCACAAATTTTATGTAGCCCATGTTCACTATCAATAAAGAGAACTGTTTCACTGAAAACCATCTCCAAAGGAGGCTTTTCCTCCCACACTCATGCCAATGCCAATGCAAAGCAAGATCCTGTGTAACCCATCTGCCTGGCTATGTTTCATTCCTCCCACTCCAGCTTGGACACCCTTAGGGGAAAACAGACTCCGGCTGGCAATCATCCTTGTTATTCTGAGGCAAGGACTTGCATTCATTTAATTCCAATTATGAGACCTTGTGGGAAAACTGCTCAAAGTAAGAGTTTATCTCAGGGGAAAGACGTTTAATACATTGTGCATTAAAAGAAGGACAGGAGTTTTGTGAAGCTAAGGACAGAACATACTTATTTACAGCTCACATGTCTCCCAAATATTAAAATGTGAATCCTTATTACCCAGTTTGCAGGGATGCTTGCTGCCATAGGATCAAGTGAGATTCTTTGGTGGGGGGGGGGGTGTATTATTTTCTCCACTTCCTCTTCATTCTTTTTCATTTACAGCCAACGAGGTGAGCAGTTTTGCCCCAGCACAAACTCTAGGCCATGATAGGCCATCTCAACTTAAACACAAAATTCCTGGAAGCAAAAAAAAAAAAAAAAAAAAAAAAAAAAAAAAAAGAAAAAAAAAAGGATTATCTCAAAAATTATCATTCAAAATAAGCATTTTTTTTTTCACATTAGTTCTTTGCTTTAGGTGTTTGTTATAGTACCACAAAGCTACCATCAGAATTGTTTCATACATTCTTTCACTGGTGAACATTTGAGTTGTATCTGTGTACTCACTATTGTGAATATGTTCCATTGAACAAAGCAATCTGTCTGAGTTCCTGTGTCAAATGATTTGAAATATGCTTCCAGTACCACACACTGATTCTATGAGAAGTCTTGTTATATTTTCAGGAAAAGTTTCCTTTTGTCACATTAGCTGAATAATTTCACATTGCTCTCAGTGAAGCACAAGGGTTTTAAGTAATATGTAATATCATAGATTTTTTTTGTAAAACCATTTATATAATCTTTGTGAGGTCATTAAAATGCTATAGGTGGAACAACAATATGAACTAGCCAGTGCCCCCTGGAGCACGTGTCTCTAACTGCATATGTATCAGAAGATGGCCTAGTCAGCCATCAGTGGAAAGAGAAGCCCATTGGTTATGCAAACTTTATATGCCTCAGTACAGGGGAACGCCAGGGCCAAGAAGTGGGAGTGGGTGGGGGAGCGTTTGGGGGACTTTTGGAATAGCATTGGAAATGTAAATGAAATAAATACCTAATTAAAAGAAAATGGTATCATTTTGTGACTTAGAAAGTATTTTCTAATGAATGTTGGTCATTTTTGCATGTGATTACATGCACTTGAAGTATCTCCTTTGATAAATGTTTAACTAAGTTCATTTCCAATGTTTAATGATGTTCAAGGATTTTAATCATAGGACTTTTTTTCTCTCTCTTTTTTTTATTATTAGGTATTTTCCTCGTTTACATTTTCAATGCTATCCCAAAAGTCCCCCATACCCACCCCCCCAATTCCCTACCAACCCACTCCCCCTTTTTGGCACTGGGGTTCCCCTGTACTGGGGCATATAAAGTTTGCAAATCCAATGGGCCTCTCTTTGCAGTGATGGCCGACTAGGCCATCTTTTGATACATATGAAGCTAGAGACAAGAGCTCCCGGGTACGGGTTAGTTCATTTTGTTGTTCCACCTATAGGGTTGCAGTTCCCTTTAGCTCCTTGGGTAATTTCTCTAGCTCCTCCATTGGGGGCCGTGTGACCCATCCAATAGCTGACTGAGAGCATCCACTTCTGTGTTTGCTAGGCCCCTGCATAGTCTCACAAGAAACAGCTATATCTGGATCCTTTCAGCAAAATCTTGCTAGTGTATGAAATGGGGTCAGCGTTTGGAAGCTGATTATGGGATGGATCCCTGCATATGGCAATCACTAGATGGTCTATCCTTTCGTCACAGCTCCAAATTTTGTCTCTGTAACTCCTTCCATGGGTGTTTTGTTCCCATTTCCAGGAAGGGGAAAGGTGTCCATACTTTGGTCTTCTTTCTTCTTGAGTTTCATGCATTTAGCAAATTGTATCTTATATCTTGGGTATTCTAAGTTTCTGGGCTAATATCCACTTATCAGTGAGTACATACTGTGCGAGTTCCTTTGTGATTGGGTTACCCCACTCAGGGTGATGCCCTCCAGATCCATCCATTTGTCTAGGAATTTCATAAATTCATTTTTTTAATAGCTGAGTAGTACTACATTGTGTAAATGTACCACATTTTCTGTATCCATTCCTCTGTTGAGGGACATCTGGGTTCTTTCCAGCTTCTGGCTATTATAAATAAGGCTGCTATGAACATAGTGGAGCATGTGTCCTTCTTACCGGTTGGGGCATCTTCTGGATATATGCCCAGGAGAGGTATTGCGGATCCTCCGGTAGTACTATGTCCAATCTTCTGAGGAACCGCTGGACTGATTTGCAGAGTGGTTGTACAAGTTTGCAATCCCACCAACAATGGAGGAGTGTTCCTCTTTCTCCATATCCTCGCCATCATCTGCTGTCACCTGAATTTTTGAACTTAGCCATTCTGACTGGAGTGAAATGGAATCTCAGGGTTGTTTTGATTTGCATTTCCCTGATGATTAAGGATGTTGAACATTTTTTCAGGTGCTTCTCTGCCATTCGGTATTCCTCAGGTGAGAATTCTTTGTTCAGCTCTGAGCCCCATTTTTTAATGGGGTTATTTGATTTTCTGGAGTCCACCTTCTTGAGTTCTTTATATATATTGGATATTAGTCCCCTATCTGATTTGGGATAGGTAAAGATCCTTTCCCAATATGTTGGAGGCCTTTCTTGTCTTATTAACGGTGTCTTTTGCTTTGCAGAAGCTTTGAAATTTTATGAGGTCACATTTATTGATTCTCGATCTTATGGCACAAGCCATTGCTGTTCTATTCAGGAATTTTTCTGCTGTACCCATATCTTCGCGCTTTTCCCTACTTTCTCCTCTATAAGTTTCAGTGTCTCTGGTTCTATGTGGAGTTCCTTAATCCACTTAGATTTGACCTTAGTACAAGGAGATAGAAATGGATCAATTCGCATTTTTCTACATAATAACCACCAGTTGTGCCAGCACCATTTGTTGAAAATGGGGTCTTTTTTTCCACCTGATGGTTTTAGCTTCCTTGTCAAAAGATCAAGTGACCATAGGTGTGTGGGTTCATCTCTGGGTCTTCAATTCTGTTCCATTGGTCTACTTGTCTGTCACTATACCAATACCATGCAGTTTTTATGACAATTGCTCTGTAGTACAGCTTTAGGTCCGGCATGGTGATTCCACCAGAGGTTCTTTTATCCTTGAGAAGAGTTTTTGCTACCCTAGGTTTTTTGTTATTACAGATTAATCTGCCAATTGCCCTTTCTAATTCGTTGAAGAATTGAGTTGGAATTTTGATGGGGATTGCATTGAATCTGTAGATTGCTTTTGGAAAGATAGCCATTTTTACAATGTTGATCCTGCCAATCCATGAGCATGGGAGATCTTTCCATCTTCTGAGATCTTCTTTAATTTCTTTCTTCAGAGACTTGACATTCTTATCATACAGATCTTTCACTTCCTTAGTTAGAGTCAGGCCAAGGTATTTTATAGTATTTGTGACTATTGAGAAGGGTGTTGTTTCCCTAATTTCTTTCTCAGCCTGTTTATTCTTTGTGTACAGAAAGGCCATTGACTTGTTTGAGTTAATTTTATATCCAGCTACTTCATTGAAGCTGTTTATCAGGCTTAGAAGTTCTCTGGTGGAATTTTTAGGGTCACTTATATATACTATCATATCATCTGAATAAAGTGATATTTTGACTTCTTCCTTTCCAATTTGTATGCCCTTGATCTCCTTTTGTTGTCTAATTGCTCTAGCTAGGACTTCAAGTACAATGTTGAATAGGTAGGGCAAGAGTGGACAGTCTTGTCTAGTCCCTGATTTTAGTGGGATTGCTTCCAGTTTCTCACCATTGACTTTGATGTTGGCTACTGGTTTGATGTAGATTGTTTTTATCATGGTTAGGTATGGGCCTTGAATTCCTGATCTTTCCAAGACTTTTATCATGAATGGGTGTTGGATTTTGTCAAATGCTTTCTCAGCATCTAATGAGATGATCATGTGGTTTTTGTCTTTGAGTTTGTTTATATACTGGATTACGTTGATGGATTTCCGTATATTGAACCATCCCTGCATCCCTGGGATGAAACCTACTTGGTCAGGATGGATGATTGCTTTAATGTGTTCTTGGATTCCGTTAGCAAAAACTTTATTGCAGATTTTTGCATTGATATTCATAAGGGAAATTGGTCTGAAGTACTCTATCTTTGTTGGGTCTTTTTGTGGTTTAGATATCAGTGTAATCGTGGCTTCATAGAATGAGTTGGGTAGAATACCCTCCGTTTCTATTTTGTGGAATAGTTTGTAAAGAACTGGAATTAGGTCTTCTTTGAAGGTCTGATAGAACTCTGCACTAAACCCATCTGGTCCTGGGCTTTTTTTGGTTTGGAGACTATTAATGACTGCTTCTATTTCTTTGGAGGATATAGGACTGTTTAAATCATTAACCTGATCTTGATTTAGATTTGGTACCTGCTATCTGTCTAGAAACTTGTCCATTTCATCCAGGTTTTCCAATTTTGTTGAGTATAGCCTTTTGTAGAAGGATCTGATGGTGTTTTGGATTTCTTCAGGATCTGTTGTTATGTCTCCCTTTTCATTTCTGATTTTATTAATTAGGATGTTGTCCCTGTGCCCTCTAGTGAGTCTAGCTAAGGGTTTATCTATCTTGTTGATTTTCTCAAAGAAACAGCTCCTTGATAGGTTGATTCTTGAATAGTTCTTCTTGTTTCCACTTGGTTGATTTCACCCCTGAGTTTGATTATTTCCTGCCTTCTACTCCTCTTGGATGAATTTGCTTCCTTTTGTTCTAGAGCTTTTAGGTGTGTTGTCAAGCTCCTAATGTGTGCTCTCTCTACTTTCTATTTGGAGGCACTCAGAGCTATGAGTTTTCCTCTTAGGAATGCTTTCATTGTTCCCATAAGTTTGGGTATGTTGTGGCTTCATTTTCATTAAACTCCAAAAAGTCCTTAATTTCTTTCTTTATTCCTTCCTTGAACAAGTTATCATTGAGAAGAGTGTTGTTCAGTTTCCACGTGAATGTTGGCTTTCTATTATTTATTTTGTTATTGAAGATCAGTCTTAGTCCATGGTGATCTGATAGGATGCATGGGACAATTTCAATATTTTTGTATATGTTGAGGCTTGTTTTTTGACCAATTATGTGGTCAATTTTGGAGAAGGTACCATGGGGTGCTGAGAAGAAGTTATATCCTTTGGTTTTAGGATAACATGTTCTATAGATATCTGATAGTCCATTTGTTTCATCACTTCTGTTAGTTTCACTGTGTCCCTGTTTAGTTTCTGTTTCCATGATCTGTCCATTGGTGAAAGTGGTGTGTTGAAGTCCCCACTATTATTGTGTGAGGTGCAATGTGTGCTTTGAGCTTTACTAAAGTTTCTTTAATGAATGTGGCTGCCCTTGTGTTTGGAGCATAGATATTCAGAATTGAGAGTTCCTCTTGGAGGATTTTACCTTTGATGATTATGAAGTGCCCCTCCTTGTCTTTTTTGATTATTTTGGGTTGGAAGTCGATTTTGTTAGATATTAGAATGGCTACTCCAGCTTGTTTCTTCATACCATATGCTTGGAAAATTGTTTTCCAGCCTTTCATTCTGAGGTAGTGTCTATTTTTTTCTCTGAGATGAGTTTCCTGTAAGCAGCAAAATGTTGGGTCTTGTTTGTGTAGCCAGTTTGTTATTCTATGTCTTTTTATTGGGGAGTTGAGTCCATTGATATTAAGAGATATTAAGGAAAAGTAATTGTTGCTTCCTGTTATTTTTGTTGTTAAAGTTGGCATTCTGTTCTTGTGGCTGTCTTTTTTTTAGGTTTGTTGAGGGATTACCTTCTTGTATTTTCTATGGTGTTGTTCCTTGTATTGGTTTATTTCTGTTATCATCCTTTGAAGGGCTGAATTCCTGGAGAGATAATGGGTGAATTTGTTTTTGTCGTGGAATACTTTGGTTTCTCAATCTATGGTAATTGAGAGTTTGGCTGGGTATAGTAGCTTGGGCTGGAATTTGTGTTCTCTTAGTGTCTGTATAACATCTGTCCAGGCTCTTCTGGCTTTCCTAGTCTCTGTTGAAAAATCTCGTGTAATTCTGATAGGCTTGCCTTTATATGTGACTTTTTTCCCTTACTGCTTTTAGTATTCTATCTTTATTTAGTGCATTTGATGTTCTGATTATTATGTGTCGGGAGGAATTTCTTTTCTGGTCCAGTCTATTTGGAGTTCTGTAGGCTTCTTGTATGTTCATGGGCATCTCTTTCTTTAGATTTGGGAAGTTTTCTTCAATAATTTTATTGAAGATGTTTTCTGGTCCTTTGAGTTGAAAGCTTTCATTCTCATCCACTCCTATTATCCGTAGGTTTGGTCTTCTCATTGTGTCCTGGATTTCCTGGATGTTTTGAGTTAGGATCTTTTTGCATTTTCCATTTTCTTTGATTGTTGTGCCGATGTTCTCTATGGAATCTTCTGCACCTGAGATTCTCTCTTCCATCTCTTGTATTCTGTTGCTGATGCTCGCATCTATGGTTCCAGATTTCTTTCCTAGGGTTTCTATCTCCAGCGTTGCCTCACTTTGGGTTTTCTTTATTGTGTCTATTTCCCTTTTTAGGTCTTGGATGGTTTTATTTAATTCCATCACCTATTTGGTTATGTTTTCCTCCATTTCTTTAAGGGATTTTTGTGTTTCCTCTTTAACGTCTTCGACTTGTTTAGGAGTGTTCTCCTGTATTTCTTTGAGTTATTGAAGTCCTTCTTGATGTCCTCTACCATCATCATGAGATATGCTTTTAAATTCAGGTCTAGCTTTTCAGGTGTGTTGGGGTGCCCTAGACTGGGTGAAGGGGGAGTGCTGGGTTCTGATGATGGTGAGTGGTCCTGGTTTCTGTTAGTAAGATTCTTACATTTACCTTTCGCCATCTGGTAATCTCTGGAGTTAGTTGTTATAGTTGTCTCTGTTTAGAGATTGTTCCTCTGGTGATTTTGTTACCCTCTATCAGCCGACCTGGGAGACTAGCTCTCTCCTCTGAGTTTCAGTGGTCAGAGCAGTCTCTGCAGGCAAGGTCTCCTCTTTCAGGGAAGGTGCACAGTTATCTGGTGTTTGGACCTCCTCCTGGCCGAAGATGAGGGCCCAAAACAGGATCTATCCCAGAAGCTGTGTTGCTTTGGCCTGTCACAGGAGCTGTTGTTTCAGTAGTCCACACTCTCACCTGTGTAGACTACTTTCTGTGGAGTCCTAGAACCAAGGTGGCTCCCGCGGAACCTGAGGCAGAAGCCTTTCAGGCCGGGCGGATACCTGTGCTCTGACCAGGAAGGTTTCTGGTTGTCTGGAGCCAAAAATGGCACTGCCTCAGAAGGTCTGTGGCTCTCCCCTGTCCCAGAAACTGCTGGCCTCTGTATTCAACACTCTCCCCTGTGCAGACTGCCCTCTGAGGAGTCCCGGAACCAAGGTGGCCTCCATGGAACCTGAGTTAGAAGCCTCTTGGGCCGGGCGGACACCTGTGCTCTGACCAGGAAGGTGGCAGGTTGTCTGGAGCCGAAAACGGTGCCGCCTCAGAAGCTCTATGGCTCTCGCCTGTCCCAGAAACTGCTGGCCTCTGTCAATCATAGGACTTTTAAATATTCTCTAGGAACTTAATCTCCAGACATATTATTTGCAAACCTTTCTCCCATACTCTATGTTGTTTTCTTTAGTGTTTTGAAAATAACCTTATGTACTTCTCTTCATTTTAAATGTATTCCTTTAATCAGAACATGTCTGAGAATTCATTGCCACATTTACTGCCTCAAATGTTTAACAATATATTTTAATAGTTACAACAATAATATTTATATTTGGCATATTTTGATATACTATTAAATTTTTTATTAGATATTTTCTTCATTTACATTTTAAATGCTATTCTGAAATTCCCCTATACACTCCCCCTGCCCTGTTCCCCTACCCACCCACTCCCACTTCTTGGCCCTGGTATTCCCCTGTACTGGAGCATATAAAGGCCAAGGGGCCTCTCTTCCCAATGATGGCCGACTAGGCCATCTTCTGCTACATATGCAGCTAGAGACAGGAGCTCTGGGAGTACTGGTTATTTTAAATCAAATTATAGTTACACAATCTTACACTTCTCATTTCTCCCACCAAACACTTTTCTGTTATCCTCCTCCAGCCTTTTCCATGCTCCCCTCCATTTATAGTCCATAACCTCATTGTCTTTAGTTACTATTATTAGTAGTATAATATTTCTATAATTTTATCATTTTATTTTGATATTGCAATTGAATTATGTTTTACTCTTTGTTTCCTCAAACACTCTTGGTATATCTGACCCTACTATCCTTCAAATTTATGGCCTCTTTTTTCAGCAATGGTTAATACATGTATACATGTATAATGTTAAATATAATACATTGAATTATTTCATATTAACACACACACACATATGTGTATGTGTGTGTGTGTGTGTGTGTGTGTGTGTGGAGAGAGAGAGAGAGAGAGAGAGAGAGAGAGAGAGAGAGAGAGAGAGAGTGGAGAGAGGAGGATAGTGGTCATCAATATGTCTGTTTTTCAGGGCTTCTTCTTTGTTACTGGGCAACAAATTGATATATTCTTCTGTGGGCATAATCACCTCCTTTACTCCCATCTTTACTTGGTTGCTTATGGTTCATTGTGTAGGAGGGAGGCCTCATGGACTTTCTCCATACAACTTGGCATGTTGTTGGGTGAAATCCTTGTTCAGCTCACATTTTGGTGGTCAAGTTGGTTTAGCAAATTAATGATTATAGATTCTCTCTAAAATCCATGATTTCACTAATTCTGAGTAGTTAGCTAGGTTTCCAGTACTAAGCATGATACTCTTGTTCACAGGTCTTAAGGCTAATTAGAAAGCTGTGTTACCATTTAGGTATTATGATCATGTTGCATTATCCAGTTATTGTGCCCTGCCATTGATGTGGTTCAGAGGTTTCATAACCAGGTATGTAACTACTCTCCCTTGGGAGCTTGCATGGCACTTCCGGTTATCTTGAAATCTAGTTCTTAGAGAGGAGGCAGTCATTCAGGTACGTTCCAGCTCCAGAGTCTCTGGGCCCTTTTTCTGAAGTATATGCTGTTCAGTAATAGGATTGACCTCCCATCTCTGGGGCATAACCAAGGGCAACAATATGTTGCATGATTTAGAAGCCTCTCAGACTGCCCTGCCAACTATTCACAATAATTCTCCTAATGTCTAATGTGAGGTTTTTTTGTTAGGTGGTCATTGGTTCTTGAAGAGAACACCATACCCCAGATTAGAAAAGTCCACTGACACTTTTTTTTTTGAAATTATATAATGTGCTGATTTTTATAACACTATGCAAAAGAACAAGTTTGTTTACATTCCCTTTCTTATATGCTGAATATTTGAAGGAAAGATATTTTGAATATACATGCATAAAACACCCTAATTTTACCTGACGCATTTATTATAAGATGAATCCCTAACACTAAATGCCAATTGATTTTATTATCCTTGTTCATAAGGGAGGTGTAATTTCCTTCAGCATTCCAAGTGTGAAGGTTCCTGAAGGAATTGATCACATGTAATTCACTTAAAAAATCTATTTTCCCTTTTATTGTTACTTTAATTATATGATAGCCGAAATATCAGGTGAAAGAGCACTTTGATAGATCTCTGGTTTGGGTACAATGGGTCTTATTTTGTCACAATTATCTTCATGACAAATAAACAGGACTTTAGAAAGCTATGGAATATTCTTTGACAAACAACTATCTACTTTTTGAATTGTAGAGAAATTTCCATTATGAGTTAGTTGCGACCTTAAGGTATACTATTTTCAAGATTTTTTTTTAATTTTAAAGTAAAGGAAATTGAATGAAATTAAAGTCAGATTACTTTCATACCCTTACAGATCATATAAAGTGAAAACTCTTAACTTTACATTCAAATGACCACACCATCAATTGCTGTTCTATTTTTAAATAAAGGCATGATAGTGTGTGTGTTTTGTGGACTATATAATGAAAACTTGACAATAAAAATACTCTGCGATTCATGAGTAATACATGCAAAATATTGGTTTCCAGTTAAGCCCTTTGAAATGTTTAAATGCAAAAATTTTCATTTTAAAATAGGAGTTTCTTCACTCACACTTTTGCTAATTGTAGACCCAAAAGACATTTTATTTCCTTACTGTCATTCATGGAGCATAATTTTATTTCTGTGACTTGTGCCAAACATCATGAATTATAGGTTGTTGTCCAAGATACTTTCTATGAAAGTAATATAATCATTCTGCATGATAAGGCATTTACTCCGAGGAATTAAACATCTAATTCAATGTGATTTATCTAATAAGTAATGAAATCACGATGGTTACTTTCATATACAATTATTTCCAGAAATTATTGCTTACTTTTTAATACTCTTGATTGTACATGTAAGCTCATGGGGCATCATGAGCCTATGAGATTAATTAAAAATTGCATCTCTATATGCTACTGCACATTCAACTTTTACAAATATCTGGACAAATTCTTCTTTGGACATATTTATGGAGTTAACCTGGTCTTATCTGTTTGCCAGTCATAATTTCATCCTTTTAATTACCTAAGTGTATTTGTTACCCTTAAGTCTACTCTTAATTTAAACTATATTCAATAACTACTTCCATTCTATTAATTATTACTATCCAGGCACACTTGGTGTCTTTTTCATTTTGACTGATGCAATATTGATTCTATTGTCGGACACCTGCCCTTCCCCAATGTCTCCATATTCTTCAATGTTCTCTGATCACACTCCTGACCCTATTGAGAACATCCCTTCAGTCTCTAGACAAAATTATCATTTAAAATAGAAAAGCAAATTATATTCCTCTTCCTTTCCTTTATTTTTCAATTTTCTTACTTCTCATTTTATCTAAAAGAAAAGATGAGAAACCTTAGCATAACCTTAAGAACCAGATTAGCATGGTACCCTGAACACACAAGGTCCGGTCCTGACTTGATTACACATTTTTTTCTTTAATCACATGTGCCAATCACTAAGGTCCCCTTTTTTCTCCCTCCATTTTCAAGCCTCCTTCACTCCTTGCCCTACATTTTTTTTACTCTCCTTGTGCTTCCAAGATTTTGCCCCTCTCCACACTCCTCTTCAGCCTTTTCTTCTCCTTTTGTTATTGCAGACTCCTTTATATTTCCTCCTCCACTTCTGGTTCTTCTTTCTCCTCTGTCTTCAAACGCTATCCTTCATTCCCTTACTTTTTTTACTATCCTCCTCTTTCACACTTCCTTTCTCCTTGATCACATTGTCTTCCTCCTTTTCATTTTTCCTACTTCTTTCCCTGTTTCTTCCCCTTCACTAACACCTTCTTTTTCTTCCTTTTCAAATAGACCAAAAGCAATTTAAACACAAAGATATTTATACATAGCTGCTTCTGTTGAACATTTTTCTTCATTCATTGTATGCATATCACAGTTCTTTCCTTCATTCAGTCACTGGTCTCCAGAAACATGAACTTATCTGTTTCCCTGAATTTGAAAATTCTTTCAACTTTAATTTTATGAATTTTAGATTATATATTTCAAAAAGATACTGTATGTATAAATTATTTACCTTAAATGCACAATTCTTTCAAATATCCATCCTGGCAAAATGACAAGTTTATGAGCTAAAAGGGAAATTTCGTAGTCACATAAAAATTCTCTCTTTTGAGCACTTATACCTATCAAGTAAAGTCATGCAGTTTATAAAATTACATCAGGTCTCCTAAGTACTATGGACATATAGGTCAAAGGGCAGTATTAACATGTAGATCCTATATTAGTCGATGTGGTAAGGTGGCAGTAAACTTTTTGATAATACACTCTACATGTCTAACAGTTTATTTCCTAGACTTCGCAAGGAGAACTTGGAATTACAACTTGAAACAAACATGAAAGGGTTAATATTTCATATTTAATTCATAAATTAGGATAATATAAGTTATATATCCTCTGAATTCATATAAGGCATTTTTCCTTAATGAGAGGAGAGATCTGTTATAAATTCCAATATCACCAAAATTTTATGTAAAGTCTGAAAGATAGAGGTCAACATCCACAAAGAAGAGAAGGAACATATTCCAAAGTTCTCAGATCTCTCCCCATCACCAGCAGCCTTTTAAATTCATTTTGGTAATTTTCCCTGGCCCTTAACAGAAGTTCCTGAGCTGTTTGGACACTCCATTTCCTTGTGAGATAATTATTCATGTACATGGGGTTACCTTAAAGAGGTTATATAATAAAAAGAAGAAAAACAGATGTTTTCTACAGCACTCTTTTTCCAATGCATATATCCTCCCTCCAAAAAAAAAAAAAAAAAAAAAAAGGCTCAGCTAGGTTTCAAGCTTGCAGGCTAGACTTGCTTTCTTCATCAATATCCTTACCCTCCTTCAGGCCTTTTCTCTGTGTGTATGTTCTTTTTTATCTTTGTTATTATAACATGTTTAATTGAGAACAATAAATATTTGCTATTGCTTTATGACACAGAATAAGATCTAATGTGGCTATGAAATACCGCACTGGGATATAAATGAAAGTATCTGATAGAATAAAAAAAATACACATGTAAACAGCTTACATGCAAAATGAACACGAAAATGACCCTTGTTCAGTCTTGTGTAAATCCTTCCATGCCATTTTATGCGGCCAAATTTTCTAAGCATAATCATCCCTCAAGCCTAGTTTAGTGACAGTCTTGGAATTAGCATTTCATTAGCACAGCAGTGTAACTTATTGCAGCCAAAAGTTAGCTGAGATACTTTGAAACAAATTATAGCCCCTTTTGGAAAAGGATGCACCCAGGGTAAGATAAAGTATGAAACTTTTAAATATGAGTAGTAGCTTGTAAATGAAACTTTTATTCGGCAGACGTAATTGTCACATTGGAGGCTTATTGTTGAATAAGCTCTCCTTTTCTTCTTCATGAACTCTGACTGACTGGTTCAACTCTGCTGTCCTGGCGCAAACTCTCCTTCAAGCTGATTGATTCAACCTGGCTATTCTACGCTTTTTACTGAATTACTCTACTTAAGCTCAAATTAATTCTGGCAATTTGTTCTAATCTGCTTGCTTTTTCCCTGGGTTCACCTGCCTTTGCTGACCTGCACTGAATGAATGAACTCACAAAAGAATGTAACTCCTGTGTATGGAACTCACTGCACCTAACTCATCTCCACTCCACTGCACTGGCTGAACTGACTTTGACTCCGATTCTGACTTCACCAGTGCCTAGCATGTTCTCTCTGAAACCTGACTCTGTAAAACTTTCCTTGTAAAGCAGTTGACAAAAGATTTTCCAAGCAAATGGCCCAAAGAAAAAAGCTATTGCACCTATTCTAATATCTAACAAAATATACTTCAAACCAAAATTATTCAAAAGAGATGAAGAAGTAAGAAATCAGATACCAGACAGGCAGTAGTGGTGCATGTCTTTAATCTTAGCACTTTTGAGGCAGAGGCAAGAAAATTTGTGAGTTCAAGGTCAGCCTGGTCTATAGAGTGATTTCCAGGACAGCCAGGGTTATACAGAGAAACCCTGCCTCGAAAAAAACAAAACACACAGACACACACATAAACAAAACAAAACAAAACAAAAACCCAAAACAACAACAACAAAAGAAAGAGAGGGTTGAGGGAGGGAGGGAGGGAGGGAGGGAGGGAGGGAGAGAGAGAGAAAGGAAGGAAAGAAGGAAGGAAGGAAGGAAGGAAGGAAGGAAGGAAGGAAGGAAGGAAGGAAGGAAGAAATCAGATACCTCTTACTCATCAAAGAAAAATATCCACCAAGAAAATGTTTCAGTTCTCAATATCTATGCCCCAAATGCAAAAGTACCCACATTTATTTAAGAAACATTACTAAAGCTGAAATAACACATCAACACTAACATATTGATAGAAGTGAGATACTTCAGTATCCCACTCTCACCAATGGACAGGTCATTCATATAAAAACTAAACAGAAATTACTGAGCAAATAGATTCTATGAACCAAATGGACTTAAATGTATCTATAGAACATCTCACTCCTGTCTTAGGAAGTCCTGCAAAAGAGGAGGAGGAATGGTTGGAGGAACCAATAGGGCCAAGGACACCATAAGATCACAGCTCACAGAATCAGCAGACCAGGACTCACAGGGATCACCAAGATCGAGGAGCCTGTATGCATGTGACTCTGAAAATATGTAATAGTTGTGTAGCTCATTGTTCTTGTGGAAGTGTTAACGGTGGAATCATGGGCTGTCTCTGACCCCTTTACCTGCCTTTTCCTCCTACTGATTTACTTTGTCCAATCTTGAAATGAGAATATATACCTCATCTTATTGTAGCTTCTTATACCATAGTTGGTTGAAGTCCCTGGAAGCCCTGCACTTTTCTGAGGGGAGATGGAGGGCAAGTGGATCTGAGAATAAGGGGTAGGTGAGTGGGGGTACTGGGGATAGGGAAGAAGGGAAAAGTACAATTGGGATTAATATATGAGAAAAAATAAATGCATCATATTACTAGAAGATATGTATCTTTAGCCTTGGGCAAATAACAGGTATGGGATGATTATTTTACTATAATTTGTTAGGAAATAAATGTAATAAATAGGTGTGCATCTCTCAGATCCCTATGAGAATGTCTACAAATGCCCTAGAGCAGCACTACCAGCTTAAAAGTATCCTCCGTCAAAGAATTCCTCTTCTTCTTCTTAGTACTTCTTCTTATGAAATGCTTACAAATGCAAAGGGTCTGTTGAAATATGTTTTGTTATTTGATTGGCTAGGAGATACAGGTCGTTATACTCTTTCTATATCATATCTGTGAACCTGTCTTCCAAATCCATCTTGCTTCCACTAGGAATCACGATTGTTTATACAGAGGTTTACTAACATTCCATAGTCCTTCAGACAGATATCAATCGCTTTTTCTCTGCCATTTGATTTTCCTTTATCTATGTTTTCACCTTATTCTACCGTCTGTCTTTCCTTTTTACTACATTTCAGTCATAATTTCTCTCTTTCTCACTTTCGTCCTCTCCCTTTGTCTCCCCTTCTCTCCCCCAACCCCATCTACACACACACAAAAACACACACACACACACACACACACACACACACACACACACACACACATCACTTTCCTTCCTAAGTTTGGCAGTAACCATGGCTTTGTGCTTCTTGATTTGAAGCCTCATTCACCTGAAATCTTGCATCCCAAATGTGATAGATTTTTTTTCCTTCCACTAAGAGTCAAAAATAAACCTCTGGTTGTTTGTTTTCCAGTCTGGCTTTAAACTCAGAGGTATACCTGCCTCTGCAACCTGAAAGCTGGCATTAAGGGCATCCACCAATACGCCCAGGTAATATTGTGTTCTTGAGCTGTTTTCTCTGATGTTTAATTCTAGAAATGTGACAAATAACTGAAGCTGTAATACAGGGTGTATTCAGAAATTATTTCCTCATTTACTGTTTCCTATGTATTTAGTTTTTTTAAAAGGAACATTTTTCATCTTTATTCATTATTACAATGGGTCATGTGAACTTGTGTATATTCTCCTATTTTTTGTTGCATTCCATTATCAACATGAAATAGGTCAGTACATTTCAAATGAAATGTACTTGAATGATATGAAAAGTTATCATATCAGCTTTTAAATATCTTTAAAATTCTTTGAAGTGACCCTGTCAGTATTCCTCAGTGTTTTGAAACTGACTCATGTTCAATTGAGAAGAGAAACACTCCAGGGATTTTTACACTAAGAACCTCTCTAGAAAATTATATATGGAACACTTTTAAAAATAAGTTATACCTTGGAGTGATTCAAATCATTGTGTCTCTACAGATGAAAAGACCGTGGGCTGACATGCCATTATACATGCTTTTAATTTTGAGATATACAGCTTTTGGCAATCAGTGGACTAGTGTGTCTATACAAAGTGATTTCACTGAACATGATAACTGCATGCCACAGTCACTATGCTTCTTCAGACATTTTTTGCAAATATTTAAATACATGAAATGTGAACTTTGTAACCTAAGAAATGCTGTACAGGGAATGTATTCACACATATAATAGAGAGGATAATTCTATATCTATGTTTCTAGGAAACTTGCAATTCTACACTCATTTTTACCTCCTCAGCTTTTGATTGCTGCCTTCTTCCACATGTGTCCACTGTCATTGTATCACTTTATTTTTCAGGGAAAAAAAAGTTAGCTTTGGAATGATGTAAGGTGATAATATCTTAAAACAGGATTGTTTGTATTCTGCCATTAAAATACAAAATAGTATAAACATTCTAAATGGTTGTAGTGGTTCTTAGGAACCTGAAATCAATCACTCTCAAGATTTATGAGTGTCATTCTTGAGCATGTACCCAAATAATGCTTCATTCTCTTACAGAGACACTTGTCCAAACATTTGCATTGCTGTTCTGGTCATAATAGCCAAAGAGTAGAAATAAACAACAATAAACAAACAGATCTCTGTCAAACAGAATTGATAAATTAAGTGTGCTACTTTTACACAATGTAATATTACTTTGCTGTTTAAAAATGCCATCATAAAATTTACAGATAAATGGATGAAAGTTAAAAAAAAGTCTATCTGAGTGAGGTACGCCTGACACAGAAAGAAAAAAAAATATGTTTACATATGTGTGGATGTTATTTGTAAAGCCGTTAGTTCACAAGCTATAATCCTTCTGTCTAAGAGGTTACATAGAAGAAAGAATAACCAGAAAGCAGATTTTCCTCTACTAATTGAGTCTAGGAAAAAGAGGGACAGACAAGGAGGGATATGGGAGAGGAGGAAGAGAGAGAGGCAGGGAAAATTAAGGGTAATTTGTTTGTGGCATAGAAAACTAATCTAATAAAAAGCTTCCTGAAGCATACATATAGAAAGTTGCCCAAAATTAAATCTTCAAATAAAAGAGGAAATGACCCAAATTTGACATCTCTCATAACCAAATGAGGTTTCAGCGGACAGCCAGGGCGGGGAGGGGGGGGTATAGGGGTTTCTGAAGGGAAGACCTGGAACGGAAAGGGGGAAATTTTTGAAATGTAAATAAAGAAATCATAAAATAAAAAGTCAAAGTTATCCAGAGAAATCTTTCTTATAAGTTTCAATATTTTATTCAGTATTTTATTTTAACACACACACACATATACTACTGAAAGAACTAAATTTATCCTAAATTGGGTTCTGTGTTTCAATTGCAGGAACCATGCTTGACTTGTCAGAGAGTATTTGTTCCACTTTAACTTTTATGACTTTAATATTCAGTAATGGCAAGAGATAAACTAAAGCTTCCTGATCACTTGTTTTCAATATGCCTGTATTGAAACTCAGCAATTAAAATGTTTTAATTACTATATAAATAATTGAAGGCATTTTATGCTTATTGAAGTAGAGAAAATAAAGCAAATGTCCCTGTAACTGTAATGAAGGTGTTTCCTGTCAGTTAAATTTTGATAGATGTCTCTATCTTATATACTTTTATGTAATTTATATAATTTATTAATCACACAAATATTTACTCTTTACTCCACTTGAACTAATTACTTATCAAAATTTGCTTTTTAGGAATTTTGTCAAATTTGACGTGAAAATCATTGTCAGAAGATAATGCAAGAGAGTATATAAACAGAAAAATCTAAAAAGCCACAAGAAATATACAGTTATTCAGGTGGAATTGTATATGTATAAATATGCCTTGAAAACAGACTTTGCAAGGTTTGTTTAACATACACATTATACAATAAAGTCTGTATTTTATATTTCCTGTAAATTAAAACCTTTTAAATCAGTGCCAGAATTTATTCATTTCTAGAACGATTTGAGAGTCCCAAGTTGGTGTCTAAATCTAATAATCAATTACTGTTGCGTTAGCCTCATAAACATTTCTCATTAATTTATAAATACAAAAATGTATATAATTAATAACTTCAAGGCCAGGCAGTGGTGGTGCATGCCTTTAATCCCAGCACTTGGGAAGCAGAGGCATATAGAGAAACCCTGTGTCAGGAAAAAAAAAAAGAATTTAAAAACAAGTAATAAGGCTTAGGCTTGTTCATTGTTGGATTATGTGTTATGTATATGAAGATATTAGCATTTTAGTTTATTTATTATAGCAGCCATTTCAATTTGTTTTTGTTTTTGTTTTTGTTTTTGTTTTTGTTTTTGTTTTTGTTTTTGTTTTGTTTTCTAGACAGGGTTTCTCTGTCTGGCCCTGGCTGTCCTGGAACTCACTTTGTAGACCAGGCTGGCCTTGAACTCAGAAATCTGCCTGCCACTGCCTCCCAAGTGCTGAGATTAAAGGCGTGCGTGGGCCACCACCGCCCGGCTGCGATTTCAATTTTTATGTCACCACTCACAGAACATGAATAAGTATCACCCAGAGAAACAGGTCTGAGAGTGCAAAACATACCATTTTATTGAACACGCACACACTCACATACAAAAAAAAATTGAAAAAAGCTAAAAGATGTATAATAGCACAATAAGAAAAGAGAAAAATATCTAACTTAGTCTATAAGGTTTATAAATACAGCAAAAATTACAATATTGTAGATTGGTAAAATAACAGTATAATAGTTTTTGTTACTTTTCAACACAATTGGTATATTTTTGAAACATGATATTTAAATAATTTCAATAAAATTTAATATCGATATACTGTTAGATAAACTATCAGGGTTTATGGTTTAAGGATAGAATAACTGTCATATTTAAACTAACTTATTAATTCTAGAACTTATTTGAACTATTTGCTAGTTCAAATATTGCCATATCATGGAAAATTTAGCACCATATATTTCCCACCAAAATGGAGAAGTCCCAGGAAAAGCAGAAATGATAGAGTGAAGCAGTTGTGTGTGTGTGTGTGTGTGTGTGTGTGTGTGTGTGTGTGTGTGCGTGCATACTTGTATGTGACTCTGGACACGTACATGGTATACTTATAGAGTTCTGAGGAAAACTTTAGGTATTGCTATTCACCTTCTGCCTTGTCCTAAAGTGTCTGTGTTGTTCATCACTATGTAATAGAGGCTAGCTGAGGTAAATGCTCACTACTGGAATTATCTTGTCTCTCTCCCATCATTTGAAAGGTATTCTGAAGTGATCTGAAATCACCAACATTCCCAACTGTATACAGGTTATGCAGTTCCTAGCACATAACGAATACTACATATTGATTTTAGAGATTATTTTTGTAAGATGTTATTATTATTATTATTAATTATTATTATTATTTACTTTTAACCTTTTAAAAATTTTGCTACAGATACAAGCTGGTGCATGTCTAAGTGAGAGTAGAAATAAAGGAAGATGCTTTAGAGAGAGGTAAACCACATCTGCATTTATGGAAGCATATCACCAACTTCTTTCTTTATGTTCTCTTTTTCTTGTTCTTTTTCTTTTTCTTTTTCTTTTCATTTTCTTTTTTTTTCTTTTTCTTTTTCTTTTTCTTTTTCTTTTTCTTTTTCTTTTTCTTTTTCTTTTTCTTTTTTCTTTTTCTTTTTTCCCCTCTAAACAAGACTGTAGTGCAGTGTGGAATAGTAGCTGCTTAGCCAGCATCCTTACGATTCTCTTTGTAACTGAGAGTAGGATCAATCCTTTTCTCTATTAAGACTTTTGACTATTTGGATATGCCTTGTCAACACTACATTTACTTAAAATGATAAGGTCATACATGGCACCGCTTCAGAAATACCCAGCCAGGTTTACATACAGTGTTAGGGAAAACAGACAACATATATTTAGAAAACTAACAAACAAACAAACAAACAAACAAACAAACAAAAAAACCAAACTCAGCTAAAAAACAATCTTCTGAAAGGAACACTAAAGAATACACTGTCAAAAATAGATTATGAATGCTTAAGAAAAAGCTTTGACCATGAGATGAGAGAGCGTGATAAAATACCTCCTAATTATGAAGCTGTAAGAAGAAGGCAATGTGCTAATATTATTGGAATTGTATCCATTTCAATAATTGCAGAGAGTAAAATATTGTTTGTATTCAAACTAATTAAATAAAGTGATTTTACTAGTCCTGGAAGAGCTAATTAAGAAGATATTTGGGTGTTAAACACAAATAAGCAAATAGTCAGTAGTTTGCAGAGGTGGCACAGTCTAGTATAAAACTACGTTTACAGAAATGCTTGATGTGACATTACAATGACATTTGCTATGTCCCTACAAACAGAAACACACAAAACACTTTTGAGATTTGAAAAGGTGAAGTATGTGAAATACATTGTGGAAATACTAGAATTACTCGAGAAAAATCAAAAACTAGTAAAATAAGATCATTCCATAATTTTACAATCATAACTTTTTTGAAAACTATATCTGATAGCTATTTTTATGTTAGTAAACAGTAACTAACAAAAGTGAAACATAACTACACTACTCCAGAGTGGAAATAGGTGGAGTCTAATTATGTATTAATCTTAACATTTCAAAAATTGGAGTGGTATGTGGTAAGTATCATGTCAGTTGATCTTCTTCCTTGCTAGTAGGAGCCTGATATGGCTGTCTCCTGAGAGGCTCCGCCAGTGGCTGACATATTCAGAAATAGATGCTCACAGCCATCCATTGGACAGAGCACATGGTGCTCAATGGAGGAGCTAGAGACAGGACCCAAGCAACTAAAGGGGTTTGTAACCCCATAGGAGTAAAAGCAATATGAACTAACCAGTACCCTCAGAGCTCCCAGGGACTAAACCACTAACCAAAGAGTACACATAGTGGGACTCATGGCTCCAGCTGCATATGTAGCAGAGGATGGCCTAGTTGGTCATCAATGGAAGAGGCCCTTGGTCCTGTGAAGGCTGAATGCCCCAGTGTAGGGGAATGCCAGGGCCAGGAAGTAGGAGTGGATGGGTTGGTGAGAAGGGGAAGGGGGAGGGAATATGGGGTTTTCCAAGGGGAAACCAGGAAAGGGGATAATATTTGAAATATAAACAAAGAAAATATTTAATAAAAATATATTATTAGTCATACATTATAATATCATTATAAGAATCAAACAATTATTTGAAATCAGCTCCTATAGGTAGAACAACAATATGAACTAACCAGTACCCCCTGGAGCTCGTGTCTCTAGCTGCATATGTATCAGAAGATGGCCTAGTCGGCCATCAGTGGAAAGAGAGGCCCATTGGTCGTGCAAACTTTATATGACTCAGTACAGGGGAACGCCAGGGCCAAGAAGTGGGAGTGGGTAGGTAGGGGAGTGGGGGAGGGTATGGGGGACTTTTGGGATAGCATTGGAAATGTAAAAGAAGAAAATACCTAATTAAAACAAAAACTGTTTAAAAATGTTAGTAATTTTGCCATTCTTATTCTTTAATAGTGTTTTTCTTGTACCCTTTTATTTAGCAATTACCTATTATATTAAAATAAATATAATAGAAAAACAAATCTGTTTCAATGTACACTATGGTGAGACAGAGGTTTTCCTTCTCAGGAGTTTAGGCCTCTGATTTCTTAGGAGACATTGCAGTGTGAGCATTTACTATAAATCAAAGTAAATTTACACCTGCTTAGTTGGCATTTGTCTGAATGACATGAAAACATTAATCAGAAGAGTTTACAAAAAAAAAGTCAATTTCCTCTTTTTATGGACATTGAGACATAGTCAACAAACACCTTTGGTAAATAAAATATTACACATGAATTAATAACTCATGATTTTAAAAGAGGGGGTTATATCTCTCTTTACAAAATTTTACAATTTTGCATGAGTAGAATCTTGGATTTTAACTAACTGAAGCACACTTTGATGGCCAGAGAATGATGGGATAGTTTTATTTACTGCAGAAGAAAAAAAATAACTACATTTACAACACATTTTTAGAGTAAAAAAAAAAGTTATAAAGCAGTACAAGGAGATCAGAGATTTCTGAATTAACCAAATAAAAAAAGTCAACATGCTATCACTACAAAAGCAGAGGATGGCCTAGTTGGCCATCATTGGTAGGAGAGGCCCTTGGTCTTGTGAAGATCATGCGCCCTAGTACAGGGGAATGCCAGGCCAGAAGCGGGAGTGGGTGGGTTGGGGAGCAGGTCGGGAGGAGTGTATAGGGGGCTTTGGGGATAGCATTGGAAATATAAATGAAGAAAATATCTAATAAATAAATAAATAAATAAATAAATAAATAAATAAATAAATAGATAGTTTGGTTATCAGGACAATCATTGGATAAAGTCATTCAATTCTGTTTCCATTATATAACAGATGTATATCATGTTCTTACTGAAATATTTCCTACAAATGAAATAAAGTATGACTTATCTATACAAGAAAAGTTAATATACATTTTATGAAACAGTGGAGATGGATCAGAATGTGACAAATGTAAATGGATTTTTTTTCTACTATCCTGCTCAATTTACTGCAAACTGCCGTAGTCACATAAGTTTTTGTTATCCTAAGGAATGTTATTCCATACTATGCACATAACTGTGAAAGTATTATAAAGTCTTTCAATTTTTGGTATTTAGTAAAAAATGTAAAAAATGCTCACTTTTGAATTAATATTTGATATATATGATTTTTCCTCATTTTTATGAAATAGATAATAGTTTAAAATAGATCATTACATTTCAATTGAATAGAAATCATGAACTTAACTGTGGCAAAATTCTGTGGGTACTAAGGATACAACAGAAATAATTAGACACATTCCACTTCAGTAGGTTCACTCCCTGATGCACACTTCAAACAAATTGCTGTTGAAAACTAATTGGAATTGAAATAAAGTCTTGAGTATCAGTAAATCTTACAGCTTTCTTACTCATGGGTGTGATTAGTCCTTAAGTCATATAAGATTCATAATTAGAGATTATAATGAAATTCTACTCAATTTGTATGGTTTTACTTAGAATGAGTTATTTTAAGGATTACTAAAATGAAAACAGTAGATATGCCTTATTCACTGGGATCACAAAAATATTAAATATGGCATTTCACTGGTTTTGCTTCCAATCCATCTAAACAAGAGATATTCTTGTTAGGTTAACAGTTTACATATGCAGTTTTGAAGTGAGATGAGAGGCAAACAATTAAATATCAGTTTAAGTTTTAGTTTAGTTTATCCATAAAAGTATGTATTTTATATGTGTAGAAAGAACAGATAAAATAGCTACAAAGTGTCCTGTAGCAAGGAAGAACCCAAAAGTTTGCTTCAATAGTTTAAGCATCTAAAAAGAAATTAAAGTGATTTGAATGCATACAAAAAAAAAAAAATAGTTCAGCGTAGGTGTTTCAGTCAGTTTCACAGATGAGCACCAGCATCAGAAATGTGATCAAAGAGGTGGGGGGAAGCAGATAGCTTAATGACATTTTTTTTCTATAGATATTGATAGACTGTGTATGTACTGATTTGGAAGTTGCATAGGGGCATAAAATTTGGTTGTTAGATATCTAAGATAGTAAAAATATTTTGTAAATAGTGATCTGAAATTGCCCTTTAATGATGAGCACAAGGAAAAGATCTCGAACAAAGACAAACTTGCATTAGTAACTAAGAACACATTGTTGGGGTGGAGATTGAGATGAAATATTATCAAAATCTTAGAATTGTTATAATGGGACACAATATAAATTAGCTACTGAAAATGTGAATAGAGAATTTCTTGGTTTAAACAGAGGGATGCTTCAGCAAAATTCTATAGGAAAAAAACCCACTTAAAGTTGGATAAGAGCCAGGCGTGGTGGTGCACACCTTTAATCCCAGCACTTGAGAGGCAGAGGCAGGCAGATTTCTGAGTTCGAGGCCATCCCGGTCTACAAAGTGAGTTCCAGGACAGCCAGTGCTATACAGAGAAACCCTGTCTCGAAAAACCAAAAAAAAAAAAAAAAAAAAGGTTGGAGAAGAATAAGGTATAAAAGCCTAAAATACTGACTAGAATACATTTTCTTTTAGAGTGGCATAAATGAATATGGTTTAACTATCATACATATCACTATTTTATTCAACCTTTATCTTTGAAATATTATGCTTAATAGACAAAAATTTAGTATTGTAATAGTGTTTTCATTGTATTCCAAATCTGTATAGTAGTAAATACTAATAGACCACTTTATATTTGTTAGGTACTACTTAAAATAAAAAGGTCTTTTGACCAGTATTGTGCTGTACATGGTATGAAGAGGAAATAAGGAAATTTAAGTATCCTACATTTGTAAAAATAGTTTAAAACTTGAGACAATCACAGAAACAAGAATACTAGAAAAGAGGATGTACTGCACCTAAGAGATTCAGAAAGTTAATACTGAGCGCGATACAGAAGAGTGACTCTGACTCACTGCTAAGAGGGAAGAATTATGCTCCAGTGAAGGGGAATGCCAGGGCCAAGAAGTGGGAGTGGGTGGGTAGGGGAGCAGGCTGGGAGGAGGGTATATGGAACTTTTTGGATAGCATTTGAAATTTGAAATGTATATAAAGAAAATATTTAATTAAAAATGTGAAAAAAAGAAAAATAAATTTAGTTGATCATTTCATAAACTGAGAATGAACCACATGCTGCATATCCCAAATATGTGAATCACTCAATAACTATAATTTGGAGTATGTATTTTTAATAAAACTAAACTTCAGCTATTGACCTGGAAAAAAAGAAAGAGAGAGAGAGAGAGAGAGAGAGAGAGAGAGAGAGAGAGAGAGAGACAGAGAGAGAGAGAGAGAGAGAGAGAGAGAGAGACAGAGAGAGAGAGAGAAAGAGAAAGATAGAAAGAAAGAAAGAAAGAAAGAAAGAAAGAAAGAAAGAAAGAAAGAAAGAAAGAAAGAAGAAAAGAAAGAAGGAAAGAAAGAAAGAAAGAAAGAAAGAAAGAAAGAAAGAAAGAAAGAAAGAAAGAAAGAAAGAAAGAAAGAAACACTGTGAGTGTTCTTACCAAAAGAAAATTGAGAATACCTTGCCCAAACCTGGAGAAATTACCATAATCAGTCACCAATCGCAAACACTATTGCATATGCCAGCAAGATTTTGCTGAAAGGTCCCGGATATAGCTGTCTCTTGTGAGACTATGCCAGTGTCTGGCAAATACAGAAGTGGATGCTCACAGTCATCTATAAGATGGAACACAGGGCCCCCAATGGAGGAGCTCCAAGGAGCTGAAGGAGTCTGTAACCCTATAGGTGGAACATCAATATGAACTAATCAGTACCCCCAGAGCTTGTGTCTCTAGCTGCGTATGTAGCAGAAGATGGCCTAGTTGGCCATCACTAGGAAGAGAGACCCCTTGGTATTGAAAACTTTATATGCCCCAGTACAGGGGAATGCCAGGGCCAAGAAGTGGGAGTGGGTGGGTAGGGGAGTGGGGGGGCTATAGGGGACTTTTTGGATAGCATTTGAAATGTAAATGAAGAAAATATCTAATAAAAATTTTAAAAAAAGTTTACCCTTATACTGTAACAAAAGCAGAGGAATAGCCATAAGAAAGGGAAACAAGGAGTTGGTGCCAACTAATGACTTCAGAGAGAGGAATAAGAGTCCCAGAGATGACACCCCTCCACCAATAGCTAATCCAATACAAAGTTTAATCCACCAAATCTTATACATATAATCCACAACATGCATGGGTGCGCGTATACACACACACACACACACACACACACACACACACACACACACACACACACACCAAACTCAAAGGAAAAATGGCAATGAAATTGAGAATAGGGAGTGTATAAAAAGAATCAGAAGAACAGAACATGGGTGAGACAAGATGTGAAAAGACAAGGGAAGCAACATATTTTAATGCATTTATAGATTGTTTTTAAATGTCTAGCAATAATGCAAAGGAAAATAAAGAAATAAAGAGCAGTGTGTCAATGTAGAAGTTGGGTTTGGTTTTCTTGTTGTTGATTTTCCTTTAAAATGTATTAGATCTTTAATGAGATTCTCTGAGTATGCAAAATTTCAAAGTAGTTTTCAAAGTAGATTTTCAAACCAAAGATAAGAATTGAAGTAGGTATGGATAACATAAGAAATTGACAGAATGTAATGGAATCTAAGAGAAATGAAGCAATGTAGGAAAGATTAAAATATTCACAGGAAAAATTTAAAGTTGTGTTAAATTGTATAAGTATTTGATTATTATTGTTTATAATACATATTGCAATAAATATTGAACAACTGATATAAATTATTGAAATGTGCATATATCTCACCTAAACTGTGCTTCTATATTATACAAATATAAAGAGTTTACATATGATGTTGTCAGGAAATAACTAGATAGATGAGAGATAGATGACAGATAGATGATAGATAGATGATTTATAGATATTAGATAGATGATAGATAGCACAGTTTAACAGTATATCAATATATAGTAATAATTTGACACAAAATTATTCTTCCCTGGGGGCTTATAGACAGTAAATGTACTCACTATATCCTCAGTAGAAAACAGATTAATTTTAGCCTTGGTTTAGGAACAATTTTATTTAATTATTCTTTTCATGATCACCTTTGTTGGCTCTAATTTTTTTAAAGTTTGTTTAATAATCCACAAATATTATAAGTACTACATTATTAACTTATTAATTTTAGACT
Organism: Mus musculus; assembly: GCF_000001635.26. Lineage (NCBI taxonomy): Eukaryota > Metazoa > Chordata > Mammalia > Rodentia > Muridae > Mus > Mus musculus. The sequence continues at coordinate 59,742,290 of NC_000071.6, forward strand.
TAATTCTGCTCAACGAGGTATAATACCCTTTGATTCCAGTTAATCTTATCTTCGAATAATGATGTGTTGTCATTTTGCACTCAGGTAAACCTATTTCATACCTTTTCTGTGACTTACCCTGATGCTTACATTTATTAATTTGAATCATTTGACCTCATTGTCTTATCAGGTAGTATATAATTTACTTTAAATTATTTGAAAGTTACCTCGTAGTTTGTTAAATAGATGTCTTCCATAAAATGTTCTATTTGTGGAAATAAACAGCATAGCTGCCTGCTCTGCCCACCAGTCTTATCTATGTTCTCCTTCCAGAGGCTAAGATGTCCAATAGGCAGTTGAATGTTGTGCACTATGGACATATTTAGTATTTTGTAAAATATTCTCATCACTGTCTTCTATGCCCATAATTCTGATGCCTAGCAAGAACCCTCATCAGACAAGGTGTATGACTACTATATAGTTTGACTTCCTTTCTCCCTTGTAACTATCTTATATGATATTCTTTCCGTGACATGGTTATTTAAGCAATGGTCTTTCTTCCTGCCATGATATTGCCTTAGTTTCATATTCTTACCTCTTTCTCACATGAGTACCACAAGGATGCCATTCAATATGTGTGTATTCTTATTACATCCTGTTTGTGCAATCATAATTAAATATAATAGTGCTTCGCTTGTGATGAACAAAATGATGTCTTCAAACTGTCCATCAAAAATATTTGCATAAGCCAAATATGTTTATTTAGTATGTTTGGTCTGTATTGAACATAGATATCATTATCTACCGTTACTTTAAAACATTGGAAAAAATATGATATTACTAAAACTTGTTTTTTTGTTTGTTTGGTTTTTGTTTTTTTGGGTTTTTTTTTTTTTTTTTGGATTTCGTTTTTAATGATTTTTTCTTTTCTTTTTATACTCCAGATTTTAGAACCATCCTGGTACAACCTCCAACTGTTCCACATCCCGTACTTCCTCCTCCATTTCTGTCTCTATAAGGATGTCCCTACCCCACCTCCACCAGACCTCTAAGCTCCCTGGGGCCTCTAGTCTCCTGAGGGTTAGGTGCATCATCTCTGTCTGAACCCAGACCCAGCAGTCCTCTGCTGTATTTGTATTGGTGGCCTTATGTCAGCTGGTGTATGCTGCCTGGTTGGTGATCTAGTGTCTGAGAGATTTCAGGGGTCTGGGTTAATTAGAATACTGGCTCTCCTACAGGGTTGTCCTTCTCAGCTTCTTCCAGCTTTTCCCTAATTCAACCACAGGGGTCACAGCTTCTGTTCATTGGTTGGGTGCAAATATTTGCATGTAACTCTTTCAGCTGCTTATATGGTCTTTCAGAGGGCAGTCATGATAGTTCTCTTTTTATATATACACAAATTCACTCATATGAAGCAATAAACTTTTATTCAACCAGAAGACAGTAACACTCACAGAAGAAAACAATTTTACACAAGTAAATATGCATAAACTCTCATACATTCATATACCAACTAATGCGTGCATATTCATATATAGCCATGCAAAAAGGTTCAGCTCAGCTACATATTTATCTCAGTACTTATCTTACATACTTATACACACATACTCCAGACTGATATATGCATATAGAGCAGACCAGGGCCAGTACAGAAAGATCTCAATCATTATGGGTGAAAAATTAGCTCCAATCATTATTGTAATGAGAAAGAAAAGGCTTCTATCCTTTTACTGCTAAATGAATTAGACCCAAGTCTGTAAGAAGAAAGTTTTGTCTTATTTAGTAAGACTAAGCATGCCTTCCTGTTCTATACCCAAGTATAGGGGAACACCAGGTCCAAGAAGCAGGAGTATGTGGGCTGGGGAGCAGGGTGAGGAGGCAGGGGATAGGGGATTTTCAGAGTGGAAAATAGGAAAATGGATAACATTTGAAGTGTAAATAAAATAAAATATCTAATAAAAAAGAAAAGGAAAGAAAAGAAGAGAAAAGGAAAGAAAAGGAAAAGAGAAAAGAAAAGAAGGGAAGAGAAAAGAAAAGAAGGGAAGAGAAAAGAAAAGAAGAGAAGAGAAAAGAAAAGACCTGTTACATACCATGGTAAGGAGAAGCCTGCCTGCTCTCTCTGCAGTTTCTTCTTTGTCCCTCTTTCTCTCCGCATTCTAAATATTGGTCTCTTAACTAATAAGTTCCCTTTAATTTCTAAAATAATCTACTCTGCTGTCCTAATCTTGCTATCTCCTCCTGTTCACATGTGAATGCTATTTCAGTGTGTCCCTTCTTGGTTTTTTTGTATCTTTCTAGGGGAGTAGGTCACATGGTTCTTCCAAGAATCCTTTTTTAATAAAAGTTCAAGCATTATTTCAAATCATAAATTGAACAAGAAGTTTACAACAGAGATGTATACATATATATCCATTAAGACTAATTATCTGGCTAAACATTATCTGTTCACAAGCTCCAAGGTTCATGGAGAGTTAAAGACCATAGCTAAATTATCACTGAAGATTTGTATAAATAAACCCAATCAGTATTATACTTCCTTCTGTCCTTGTACCTACAATAAATCATTAGTTCCCTTTTTATAACCTTTGTTAATTATTTTACCACCTCCTGATAGGTGTTCTATATTGTACATGCCTGCTCTTTATCTCAGAAGCAATTAGCTGCTGACATTTGAAGACTGGAAGAGTTCTCATTGCAGTTTTGATATTAGAGAGGATTTAATTAAATCCCTTTTTATAAAAGACTTAATAATTACTAGTATAATTATAGGAATTCTTATGGAATTATCACTAAGAATTAAGAAATCATCTATTTGCCTATATAGCAACACTACAAGGCTGTACATCTTCATTGCTCTGGAGAACTCTGCTCAAATGGGTAGATCGGTACACAGTGATTGTAATATATATTTAATCATAAGAAGTAAAGCATATTTATGTCAGGAATCTTTCCTCCAAGGTAATGTCTTCAGTCTTTCCTAGAAGAGCAAATCAGTCATAGCTTTACAATCTCACAAAGACCACCTGTTAGTTTTTAGCTTCTCGTAGATGGCTCCGAGTAACTAGTAACTTACCAGAATTTAGAATCAATTAGGAAAGCAACCTAACATGAGCGAGGGATTGTCTAGATTAAGGTCAACAGAGGTACAAAATAATGGACCATGAGCTGTGACACTAGAATGAACAACAACAACAAAAGGACATTCGTGCACACTGAAACTCATAATTCTCTGCTTTCTGATTAAGGGGGCCTTAAGTTTCCCTCGCCCCGCATTGATTATTTTAATTATTTACATTTCAAACCTGATCCTGTTTCCCAGTTTCTCCTCCACAAGCCCCCATCACCTCCTCTCCTCCCCTACCTCTATGAGGATGCTCCCCCATCTGCCCACCCACTCCTGCCTCATCAGCCTTGAGTTCCCCTATCCTGGATCATGAAGCATCCACAGGAACAAGAGGCTACCCTCGCAGTGATGACAGATAAGGCAATCTGCTACATAATCAGCTGGATCCATGGGTACCTGCTATGTACTCTTTGGTTGGTGGTTTAGTCCCTGGGAGCTTTGCCGGGGCGAGGGGGGTGGGGAGGTGGGGGGTTTGGGGGGTTGGGGGGAATCCTGTTTGGTTAATACTGTTGTTATACTGTTGTTCTTCCTATGAGGTTGCAAACCCCTTCAGCTCCTACAGTCCTTCCCCTAAGTCCAATGTTTGGCTGTGTACATCCACATTTGTATTGGTCCTGCTCTGCCAGAGCCTCTCAGGGGACAGCTCTACTGTCAGTAAGCACTTCATGGCATCAGCAATAGTGTCTGGGTTTCCTGTCAGCAGATGGGATGGATCCCTATGTGGGGCAGTCTCTGTATGGCCTTTCCTTCAGTTTCTGCTCCATTCTTGCCCGTGCATTTCCTTTGACAGGAGGAATTCTGGATTAATATTTTTGAGGTGGGTAGGTAGCCCCACCCCTCAACTGAGGGCCATATCTATCCACTGGATATGCACTCTACAGGTTCTATCTCTCCTTCATTGGGTATTTCTGCTAAAGTCCTACCTATTGTGTCCTGAGAACTTCTTGGGTCCCTGGCATCTGGGACTTTCTAGTGGTTACTACTACTACACACCTACTTTTAAATTCCTGAACTTTCGTACTACTCCCCAAACTTTTCAGATATCTGAACTGCCCCCCCCCCCAACACTTCCCCTCCTATTTCCCTCCCAGATTCTTCTCTCTCGACTTCACAGAGATTGTTCTTTTTCCCCTTTGAGTAGGACTGTATCATCCACACTTTGGTGAGATCTTTGTCTTCATTGTTTTCATATGGTCTGTGAGTTGTATCATGGGTGTCCCAAGCTGCTTTTTGGCTAATATCTACTTGTCCATGAGTACAGCTATGTGTGTCCTTTGTGACTGGATTACCTCACTCAGGATGATATTTTCTAGTTCCATCCATTTGCCTGTAAAGTTCATGAAATCATTGTTTTTAATAGCTGAGTAGTACTCCATAGTGTAAATGTACCACATTTTTAAAATTGTATCCATTCCTCTGTTGAAGGACACCTGGTTTGTATCCAGTTTCTGGCTATTACAAATAAGACTGCTATGAACACAATGGAGCATGTGTCATTGTTATATGTTGGAGCATCTTTTGGGTATATGCCCAGGAGTGGTATAGCTGGGTCCTCAAGAAAAATATTTTCAATTTTCTGAGGAACCACCAGACTGATTTCTCAGAGTGATTGTACCAGCTTGCAATCCTACCAACAATGGAGGAGTGTTCCACTTTCTCCACATCTTCACTAGCATGTACTGTCCCCTGAGTTTTTGATCTTAGCCATTATGACTGGTGTGAGGTGGAATCTCAGGGTTCCATCCATTTGCCTGTGAATTTCATAAAGTCATTGTTTTTAATAACTGAGTAGTACTCCATTGTGTAAATGTACATTTTCTGTATCCATTCCTCTGTTGAGAGACATCTGAGTTGTTTCCAGCTTCTAGCTATTATATGGCTGAACATCCAGTTTTCTTATGAACATTTATTGAATAGGCAATTGTTCATGTTAATTTGGGCGGAGATTCTGCCCTACCCTTTGCCATTTTTGCAACCAAATAAAAGAATTGTATTTTATTTACAAGCTGTTGGCACTGTGCTGAGCAGATTTTGAGATATTCATGCCCAACTAGGAGATTAATAATCTGATAACTGTCCCATTACTTGCTGAGGCTTTGTTTGTTTCATGTGTTTCTTCAGTTTGAGTTTCCTTTAGCCACATGTTTATGGTCTGTCCTGCCTCATGGTAACCTCCTTCTATTTCTCATGCTCTCTACCTGAAAACCCCTACTTGATCTTAAGTCTTGCCTTCCTCTCCTGCCAAGTCCCAGGTTCTAGCCTTTTATTAACCAAACAAGGATTATTGGGGAGCATTATTTGAGCAAATTGTTTAGTACAGTGCCTCAAAAACAGGTTGTAGTCTGCACTGTGGGGGAAAAAAAAACCAAAGCACCAAGAAAACAAAACAAAACAAAACAAAACAAAAACAAAAACAAAAACAAATCAAATCAGAACAAACAAACAAACAAAAACCTCTGAAGGTTCTGAATACACAGTGCAAAAGACCTACCCCAACAGATCATCTATTTTTAAACAAACAAACAAACAAACAAACAAACAAATAAATAGATAGATAGATAATCTCACTGTAGTTCTTGGCCTCTTTTGTGAAATTAATTTGCCACCATAACGCAGTCCACTTATTTCTGCACCTCAATTTTCTTCTACTTTTTAAAAAAAACCTATCTGTTTTTATCCTAGTACTAGGCTGTCTCTATTCGTATAGCTCTGTAGAATAATTTGAATTCAGATATGGTAAAATAACCAACTCTGCTCTAAGGATTCTTTCCTTCCTTCCTTCCTTCCTTCCTTCCTTCCTTCCTTCCTTCCTTCCTTCCTTCCTTCCTTCCTTCCTTCTTTCCTTCCTTCCTTCCTTCCTTCCTTCCTTCCTTTCTTCCTTCCTTCCTTCCTTCCTCCCTTCCTCCCTCCTTCCCTCCATCCCTCCCTCCCTCCCTCCCTCCCTCCCTCCCTCCCTCCCACCCTCCCTCCCCCCACTCTCCTCCTCCTCCTCCTTCTTTTTCTTCTTTTTTGGTCATGGTATTTTGTGGAGGCATATAAATTCTTAGAGTTCTTTTTTTTTCATTTCTAGATCTATAAAATATAACATCAGACATTAGGTAGGTATTATAATAAATAGCTAAATAATTTGGAGATTATTGGTATTTTTACAATATCAATTCTGCCAACCTAGGAACATAGAAAGTTTTCCTGTGCTGAGTATCTTATTTGCTTTCCTTTCTCCTGTTTTGAAGTTCTTGCTGTAAAAAAGAATAACAATTATTTGCTACTGGTGAGGGTGCAAATTAATACAGTTATTTATGGAAGTCAGTAGCCTGGAGGTTTCTTAAAATTTTGGAAAAAGAACTATCACATGACCCAGCTATTTTACTTCTAGAAATAAACTCAGAGAACTCTACATCCTTCTACAGAGAAATATGCATGTCCATATCTATTCATGATCTCTTATAATAGAAGTGCAATCGGAGCAAACTAGAAGTCTATCAACTGATGAATGACTAAAGAAAGTAAATACAGATACAAATTTCATAAATATTAAACTACTAAATAAATTATGATACTTTCAGAAAAATAGATGGACAAATGAACTTAGACTCTATACTTTTAAGTGAGGGCACTCCAAATCTGGGAAATAAAAAACATGTTCTTCTTAATATGCAGATCTTAGTCTATAGGTATATTTATATGTGGTATAATATTTTGAAAGGAGACCAAAAATGGGTAATATTAGGTGATGAAGAAATACTGAATGCAGGAAAAAGTACACAGTGACATTTAAGAGGAAATAAACTTGTTTTATTGTAGTTTTAACTTTATCATAGCCCCCCCTTTCTCTCTTTCTTTTTCTATGTATGTGTCTGTGTATGTATATTAGATAAATTCAGAAAACCTAATTTATAGCATCTATAGCATCATAATCAGAATTCAGAGGATCCAGAAGGGCTATTCTAGCTGTATCTAGCTGTATAGAATTTTACTATCTTCACAGAATTTGGAGAGCACAAGTGTTTTTCTGACTAACTAATCAATCAATATGTGTGATGTGTTTTAATTCACAGTAGTAAAGTGATTAAAATACCATGAAGAGAAATATAGAATTAGGAAAACCAAAGTCTTGGTGTCAAAAATGCTTTGTAAATTATGTTCCGGTAAATACTTAGAATAATACTGTCTAATTCTGGGGAAATTATATTACCATTGATGTGTTATCATTTACCAAATGTGTATTAAGAATATGCTGGAAATTACTATAAAATATTGTTCTAGAAAAATTAGTCAGTACTTACATTCAGAGAGAATGGGACTGGAAATATCAGGGAGATGTTTCCTGGTGTTTTCTACAAGTAACCTAATAAGTAAAAATACATAATATGAAACATTTCTTGATCATCAAGTACCCATAATTCAAAAGCCATTTACATGGTACTTAAAAATAACCATAATAACCAAACCTATGGTCCTGGGAATAGGATAAATCTGTTCTCTACCAGAAATTGAAAATATTCAGCTTATCTAGTTATTTAAAGTAATGAATCAGGTTTTTGTTTTGATTTTAAATCACACCAACCTTCCACTTGGGGAATCCTATTTTATCTTTTTATGCATTTCTCTTTTTTTTTCTTTCCATTTTTTATTAGGTATTTAGCTCATTTACATTTCCAATGCTATACCAAAAGTCCCCCATACCCACCCACCCCCACTCCCCTACCCGCCCACTCCCCCTTTTTGGCCCTGGCGTTCCCCTGTTCTGGGGCATATAAAGTTTGTGTGTCCAATGGGCCTCTCTTTCCAGTGATGGCCGACTAGGCCATCTTTTGATACATATGCAGCTAGAGTCAAGAGCTCCGGGGTACTGGTTAGTTCATAATGTTGATCCACCTATAGGGTTGCAGATCGCTTTAGCTCCTTGGGTACGTTCTCTAGCTCCTCCATTGGGAGCCCTGTGATCCATCCATTAGCTGACTATGGGCATCCACTTCTGTGTTTGCTAGGCCCCGGCATAGTCTCACAAGAGACAGCTACATCTGGGTCCTTTGGATAAAATCTTGCTAGTGTATGCAATGGTGTCAGCGTTTGGATGCTGATTATGGGGGTGGATCCCTGGATAAGGCAGTCTCTACATGGTCCATCCTTTCATCTCAGCTCCAAACTTTGTCTCTGTAACTCCTTCCAAGGGTGTTTTGTTCCCACTTCTAAGGAGGGGCATAGCGTCCACACTTCAGTCTTCATTTTTCTTGAGTTTCATGTGTTTAGGAAATTGTATCTTATATCTTGGGTATCCTAGGTTTTGGGCTAATATCCACTTATCAGTGAGTACATATTGTGTGAGTTCCTTTGTGAATGTGTTACCTCACTCAGGATGATGCCCTCCAGGTCCATCCATTTGGCTAGGAATTTCATAAATTCATTCTTTTTAATAGCTGAGTAGTACTCCATTGTGTAGATGTACCACATTTTCTGTATCCATTCCTCTGTTGAGGGGCATCTGGGTTCTTTCCATCTTCTGGCTATTATGAATAAGGCTGCTATGAACATAGTGGAGCATGTGTCCTTCTTACCAGTTGGGGCATCTTCTGGATATATGCCCAGGAGAGGTATTGCTGGATCCTCTGGTAGTACTATGTCCAATTTTCTGAGGAACCACCAGACGGATTTCCAGAGTGGTTGTACAAGCCTGCAATCCCACCAACAATGGAGGAGTGTTCCTCTTTCTCCACATCCTCGCCAGCATCTGCTGTCACCTGAATTTTTGATCTTAGACATTCTGACTGGTGTGAGGTGGAATCTCAGGGTTGTTTTGATTTGCATTTCCCTGATGATTAAGGATGTTGAACATTTTTTCAGGTGCTTCTCTGCCATTCGGTATTCCTCAGGTGAGAATTCTTTGTTCAGTTCTGAGCCCCATTTTTTAATGGGGTTGTTTGATTTTCTGAAGTCCACCTTCTTGAGTTCTTTATATATGTTGGATATTAGTCCCCTATCTGATTTAGGATAGGTAAAGATCCTTTCCCAATCTGTTGGTGGTCTTTTTGTCTTATTGACGGTGTCTTTTGCCTTGCAGAAACTTTGGAGTTTCATTAGGTCCCATTTGTCAATTCTCGATCTTACAGCACAAGCCATTGCTGTTCTGTTCAGGAATTTTTCCCCTGTGCCCATATCTTCAAGGCTTTTCCCCACTTTCTCCTCTATAAGTTTCAGTGTCTCTGGTTTTATGTGAAGTTCTTTGATCCATTTAGATTTGACCTTAGTACAAGGAGATAAGTATGGATCGATTCGCATTCTTCTACATGATAACAACCAGTTGTGCCAGCACCATTTGTTGAAAATGCTGTCTTTCTTCCACTGGATGGTTTTAGCTCCCTTGTCGAAGATCAAGTGACCATAGGTGTGTGGGTTCATTTCTGGGTCTTCAATTCTATTCCATTGGTCTACTTGTCTGTCTCTATACCAGTACCATGCAGTTTTTACCACAATTGCTCTGTAGTAAAGCTTTAGGTCAGGCATGGTGATTCCACCAGAGGTTCTTTTATCCTTGAGAAGAGTTTTTGCTATCCTAGGTTTTTTGTTATTCCAGATGAATTTGCAAATTGCTCCTTCTAATTCGTTGAAGAATTGAGTTGGAATTTTGATGGGGATTGCATTGAATCTGTAGATTGCTTTTGGCAAGATAGCCATTTTTACAATATTGATCCTGCCAATCCATGAGAATGGGAGATCTTTCCATCTTCTGAGATCTTCTTTAATTTCTTTCTTCAGAGACTTGAAGTTTTTATCATACAGATCTTTCACTTCCTTAGTTAGAGTCACGCCGAGATATTTTATATTATTTGTGACTATTGAGAAGGGTGTTGTTTCCCTAATTTCTTTCTCAGCCTGTTTATTCTTTGTGTAGAGAAAGGCCATTGACTTGTTTGAGTTAATTTTATATCCAGCTACTTCACCGAAGCTGTTTATCAGGTTTAGGAGTTCTCTGGTGGAATTTTTAGGGTCACTTATATATACTATCATATCATCTGCAAAAACTGATATTTTGACTTCCTCCTTTCCAATTTGTATCCCCTTGATCTCCTTTTGTTGTCGAATTGCTCTGGCTAATACTTCAAGTACTATGTTGAAAAGGTAGGGAGAAAGTGGGCAGCCTTGTCTAGTCCCTGATTTTAGTGGGATTGCTTCCAGCTTCTCTCCATTTACTTTGATATTGGCTACTGGTTTGCTGTAGATTGCTTTTATCATGTTTAGGTATGGGCCTTGAATTCCTGATCTTTCCAGAACTTTTATCATGAATGGGTGTTGGATCTTGTCAAATGCTTTTTCTGCATCCAACGAGATGATCATGTGGTTTTTGTCTTTGAGTTTGTTTATATAGTGGATTACATTGATGGATTTTCGTATATTAAACCATCCCTGAATTCCTGGAATAAAACCTACTTGGTCAGGATGGATGATTGCTTTAATGTGTTTGGATTCGGTTAGCGAGAATTTTATTGAGGATTTTTGCATCGATATTCATAAGAGAAATTGGTCTGAAGTTCTCTATCTTTGTTGGATCTTTCTGTGGTTTAGGTATCAGAGTAATAGTGGCTTCATAAAATGAGTTGGGTAGAGTACTTTCTACGTCTATCTTGTGAAAAAGTTTGTGCAGAACTGGAATTAGATCTTCTTTGAAGGTCTGTAGAACTCTGCACTAAACCCGTCTGGTCCTGGGCTTTTTTTGGCTGGGAGACTATTTATAACTGCTTCTATTTCTTTAGGGGATATGGGACTGTTTAGAAGGTCAACTTGATCCTGATTCAACTTTGGTACCTGGTATCTGTCCAGAAATTTGTCCATTTCGTCCAGGTTTTCCAGTTTTGTTGAGTATAGCCTTTTGTAGAAGGATCTGATGGTGTTTTGGATTTCTTCAGGATCTGTTGTTATGTCTCCCTTTTCAGTTCTGATTTTGTTAATTAGGGTTTTGTCTCTGTGCCCTCTAGTGAGTCTAGCTAAGGGTTTATCTATCTTGTTGATTTTCTCAAAGAACCAACTCCTCGTTTGGTTAATTCTTTGAATAGTTCTTCTTGTTTCCACTTGGTTGATTTCACCCCTGAGTTTGATTATTTCCTGCCGTCTACTCCTCTTGGGTGAATTTGCTTCCTTTTTTTCTAGAGCTTTTAGATGTGTTGTCAAGCTGCTAGTATGTGCTCTCTCCCGTTTCTTCATGGAGGCACTCAGAGCTATGAGTTTCCCTCTTAGAAATGCTTTCATTGTGTCCCAAAGGTTTGGGTACGTTGTGGCTTCATTTTCATTAAACTCTAAAAAGTCTTTAATTTCTTTCTTTATTCCTTCCTTGACCAAGGTATCATTGAGAAGAGTGTTGTTCAGTTTCCACGTGAGTGTTGGCTTTCTGTTATTTTTTTTGTTAGTGAAGATCAGCCTTAGTGCATGGTGATCTGATAGGATACATGGGACAATTTCAATATTTTTGAATCTGTTGAGGCCTGTTTTGTGACCTATTATGTGGTCAATTTTGGAGAAGGTACCATGAGGTGCTGAGAAGAAGGTATATCCTTTTGTTTTAGGATAAAATGTTCTGTAGATATCTGTCAGATCCATTTGTTTCATCACTTCTGTTAGTTTCAGTGTGTCCCTGTTTAGTTTCTGTTTCCATGATCTGTCCATTGGTGAAAGTGGTGTGTTGAAGTCTCCCACTATTATTGTGTGAGGTGCAATGTGTGCTTTGAGCTTTACTAAAGTTTCTTTAATGAATGTGGCTGCCCTTGTATTTGGAGCATAGATATTCAGAATTAAGAGTTCCTCTTGGAGGATTTTACCTTTGATGAGAACGAAGTGCCCCTCCTTGTCTTTTTTGATGACTTTGGGTTGGAAGTCAATCTTATCAGATATTAGGATGGCTACTCCAGCTTGTTTCTTCATACCATTTGCTTGGAAAATTGTTTTCCAGCCTTTCATTCTGAGGTAGTGTCTATCTTTTTCTCTGAGATGTGTCTCCTGTAAACAGCAAAATGTTGGGTCTTGTTTGTGTAGCCAGTTTGTTAGTCTATGTCTTTTTATTGGGGAGTTGAGACCATTGATGTTAAGAGATATTAAGGAAAAGTAATTGTTGCTTCCTGTTATTTTTGTTGTTAAAGTTGGCATTCTGTTCTTGTGGCTGTCTTCTTTTAGGTTTGTTGAGGGATTACCTTCTTGTTTTTTCTAGGGCATTGTTCCCGTTCTTGTATTGGTTTTTTTCTGTTATTAACCTTTGAAGGGCTGGATTCGTGGAGAGATAATGCGTGAATTTGGTTTTGTCGTGGAATACTTTGGTTTCTCCCTCTATGATAATTGAGAGTTTGGCTGGGTATAGTAGCCTGGGCTGCAGTTTGTGTTCTCTTAGTGTCTGTATAACATCTGTCCAGGCTCTTCTGGCTTTCATAGTCTCTGGTGAAAAATCTGGTGTAATTCTGATAGGCTTGCCTTTATATGTTACTTGACCTTTTTCCCTTACTGCTTTTAGTATTCTATCTTTATTTAGTGCATTTGTTGTTCTGATTATTATGTGTCGGGAGGAATTTCTTTTCTGGTCCAGTCTATTTGGAGTTCTGTAGGCTTCTTGTATGTTCATAGGCATCTCTTTCTTTAGATTTGGGAAGTTTTCTTCAATAATTTTGTTGAAGATGTTTGCTGGACCTTTGAGTTGAAAATCTTCATTCTCATCCACTCCTATTATCCGTACGTTTGGTCTTCTCATTGTGTCCTGGATTTCCTGGATATTTTGAGTTAGTATCTTTTTGCATTTTCCATTTTCTTTGATTGTTGTGCCGATGTTCTCTATGGAATCTTCTGCACCTGAGATTCTCTCTTCCATCTCTTGTATTCTGTTGCTGATGCTCAAATCTATGGTTCCAGATTTCTTTCCTAGGGTTTCTATCTCCAGTGTTGCCTCACTTTGAGTTTTCTTTATTGTGTCTACTTCCCTTTTTAGGTCTAGTATGGTTTTGTTCATTTCCATCACCTGTTTGTATGTTTTTTCCTCTTTTTCTGTAAGGACTTCTACCTGTTTGATTGTGTTTTCCTGTTTTTCTTTAAGGACTTGTAACTCTTTAGCAGTGTTCTCCTGTATTTCTTTAAGTGATTTATTAAAGTCCTTCTTGATGTCCTCTACCATCATCATGAGATATGCTTTTAAATCTAGGTCTAGTTTTTTGGGTGTGTTGGGGTGCCCTGGACTGGGCGAAGTGGGAGTGCTGGGTTCTGATGATGGTGAGTGGTCTTGGTTTCTGTTAGTAGGATTCCTACGTTTACCTTTCGCCATCTGGTAATCTCTGGAGTTAGTAGTTATAGTTGACTCTGTTTAGAGATTGTTCTTCTGGTGATTCTGTTACTGTCTCTCAGCAGATCTGGGAGACAGATTCTCTCCTCTGAGTTTCAGTGCTCAGAGCACTCTCTGCTGGCAAGCTCTCTTACAGGGAAGGTGCGCAGATATCTTGTTTTTGGACCTCCTCCTGGTCGAAGAAGAAGGCCCAAAACAGGGCCTCTCTCAGAAGCTGTGTTGCTTTGGCAGTTCCCAGAAGCTGTCAGCTTCTGTGGTGCAGACTCTCACCTGTGCAGACTAAAATCCTAAGTTCCAGGGAGTCCTGGAACCAAGATGGTGACCGCTGCTCCTGAGGCTGAGGCCGTCTCCCGAGCCAGGCGGACACCTGTCCTCTGGTCCGGACGGTGGCCGGCTGTCTGCGGCCCGCCCAGGCTGCTGCCTCAGCGGCTCTGTGCTTCTGCCCGTCCCAGAAGCTGTCCGGTTCTCTGGCGCACCCTCTAGCCTGTATGCATTTCTCTTTATACAAGTTCTTGTCAAAATATTTCACATGGAACCACAGAATCTTGGCCAAATTTCTCATACCTGCCTTTGATGTTTCCGTTCCAAGTAAGCGGCAGAAACACTTATCAAATATTGAATAAACAATATGCTAGGGAAATCACAGCACCTTTAGTCATCACCTGTTTCAAATCATATGGTCCTGAAATAGCAGTGAGTGGGATGTAGTTTAACTAGTAGTCAGTAGGCTTGGCACACACTAAAGCAACATTTGGTGATAAAGCCATTCCTGGCAACACACACTTTATCTGTTTTTTGTCAAAGACAATGTACTTGTTACCTTTACATTGGAATTTGAAGAAATTTCCACAAAATATGTCTAGGCAGAAAACATGTACATCTGTTTATAGCAAACACTGTTTTAGCAGCTTGTGGAAATGTTCATCACGTTCACTAACTTGTTAGTGAGAATGGGCCTCGTCTTGGGTTCCTGTGAAGAAAATGAGACATTGTCTAATGACAGCAGTCTATAATCAAGTTAACAAGGAATGTGTGTGGCTTCAGTTGGCCCTCTTTTTTTTTTTTTTCCTGTGCAATCTACCATTTTTTGAATCATTCTGTGGAAGGTCCATATGGCATGCTACCAATGGAAGGCTCCAGTGTGCAGCTTGTGGAGGTGAGGTCTCAGTCCAAAAATATGGCAGAAGTACAGCCTTGCCAATAAACTGGGGAGTGGATCCAATCAGTGTAGTGGTGACTACAGCTAGCTGGGCACACTTTTGATTCAGAAAATATGACAAATGTCTATTGTTTTATGCCTGTAACTTTGTTTGTTGCAATTTGTGGCACAACAATTAACAATCTATTCCGTGATGCTGTTGGAAGTATTTATCAGGATACACCTTTGTGTTTCCCTAACGTTGCTCCCTTTGTGACTACATCATCTTTGCAAGAGTGAGGAAAGGAGCTGAGGGAAAAAAAAAAACATGAATTTGCACATCTCTTCATTCCAAGGAACATTTCCATGACAAAGATGATGTTCCAAGGAAAGGCATATGTGGTTCAGCAAATAGCTCAGAATTTAAGTCCTTTTGGAACTCAGCCATGTTATTTCTAAGAAATCAAACAAGAGTGTGAGATATCAATGCACCCTGAATTTCTAATAGAGATTAAAATAATTCTTGGAAGGCGCCACAGAGGTTCCCTTGCTGATGACAATGCCCATCTGCAAGTTATTTCAAGGTTCTGAATTCTCATCTCAGTGGAAAATTAATTATAAAAGTATCTTAGCTCTTAATGGATTTTAAATGATCTAAAATCCTTCTCTATGTTTGTAATGTATAATTCTTTTATAGTAACAGCTGAATAGACATAAAGGATAAACTTTATGAAGCATGCACCACATCAGTAACTTCATATATTAGTTTTCATTGCACATATTTTTCTTTTGAAAATTAGAATTTTAGAACAAAATTCAAACTTTATATACATGCAAAATGGATAGCTTGAAAATCTGAAATCTGTGTACCAAGATTTAAAAGTTCTGAGTACAGTCACAATAGAAAAACTTAAATTAACATTCCTGTTATATATTATTGTCACAATGTAGCTAAACAGATATTTTGCATAAAATTGTATTCTCTTGTGTGCAACATAAACAACTACTTAATCTTATATGTAGATTAAATCCTACCCTTAAATATATCTAGTTTATATTTTCATTCAAAGTTTTTAGCCATTTATGTTCCTATTCACTTGAGACAGGCTTACAAAGGCAAATCGCTTACTATGTTGTGTAGCTTTTCAAATGGTTTCTTATAAAAATAAGAAGGTCATCTGTTATTGAAAACATTTTTTCATACAGTATATCCCGATTACTGTTTTCCCTCTCTCTATTCCTCCCAGTTCCTTCCCACCTCCCCTCCCAGCCTGAGCCACTCCCATTTTTTTCTCACAATAGAAAACAAGCAATTGGATCTGTAGAGAGGGGTAGAAATAATGTGAATATATATACACATATGTAATTCTCAAAAATAAAGGCAAAAACTATCCAGGAAAAAATGTAGGATGATAACTATTAGAGTATTTTAGCACATTCTTTATTTATATGAATTTTCAGGAACTGGTGAAGAGTAAGCCTATTCATACAGCCATGGTTTTAACCTAAGCCTTTATGTATTCATCTATTTGGCTATATAGAATTTTCTTACACTTTTAATGTATGCTCTGAATACAGTTCTCATATATGAATTCCCCATCTACTGGAAAAGGTTTATTAGAAACTTATGTTATTTCCTTCCAGTGATTGCTGACTAATTTTTCAGT
Source organism: Mus musculus (assembly GCF_000001635.26). Taxonomy (NCBI): domain Eukaryota; kingdom Metazoa; phylum Chordata; class Mammalia; order Rodentia; family Muridae; genus Mus; species Mus musculus. The sequence goes on from NC_000071.6 coordinate 59,758,507, forward strand.
CTTGTGTAGCATAAAGCTTTTTGTTCAAAATATTCATTTTCAGAGCTAACATAGTAAAAGGAAAGATTAAATAAAATGAAGCAATTAAAAGAAAAGAAAGAAAGAAAATATGGTGCCTCGTTTCTGGTAATAGTGATTTGAATGCAATGTGTTCATGTTACAGTGTGACTAAAACCATTACAGATTTCACTGTAATGCCCAAAATATCAAAATTCACTGAAATAGAACACTATGTTGAGATTCATTATTAATTATGTCTCTGTATTTCTGTGTATGTGACCATGACAGTTGTTCCTTTGAAGGCAGTAAGTTGTCACATCTCCTGCAGCTAGAGATATGCCTGGAAACCCATCTTCAATTCTGTGCAAGACCAGAAAGGACTCTTAACTGCTGAGCCATCAGTAATATGTCTTTAGTCAGATATTACTCATTTTGATCTCCAATTTTCAACAGTTCCATAGTTCACTTAAAATGTAGAGAGTGGTAAGCTTAGATTTTTTTCTTTGCTGTAGGTTTTTATTTTTATTAAATTTTTAATTAATTTTTTACACTCTATATTTTATTCCCCTAAACCCCTGTCTAACCTCTAACTGTTCCTTATCCAGTACATCCTGCCCACCCCCTGTCTTCATGTGGATGTCTCCACACCCCACCCCACCTGACCTCTATATTACCTGGGGCCTCCAGTTTCTTGAGGGTTAGGTGCATCATCTCTGAATGATCACAGACCTGGAAGTCCTCTACTGTATGTGTGTTGGGGGTCTCATATCAGCTGGTGTATGCTATTTGTTTGGTGGTCCAGTGTTTGTGGGATCTCGGGGATCCAGGTTAATTAAGTGTGTTGGTCCTCCTACAAGATTGCCCTTCTCTTCAGCTTCTTTCTGCCTTCCCTAATTCAACAACAGAGGTCAGTTGCTTCGGTCCATTGGTAGGGTGCAAATATCTGCGTCTGACTCTTTCAGCTGCTTGTTGGGTCTTCCGGAGTGCGGCCATGCTAGGTCCCTTGTGAGTGCTCCATAGCCTCAGTAATTGTGTCAGGCCTTGGGAACATCCCTTGAGCTGGATCCCACTTTGAGCCTTTTCCTGGACCTTCTTTTCCTCAGGCTCCTCTGTATTTCCATCCCTGTAATTCTTTCAGACAGAAATAATTATGGGTCATACTTGTGACTGTGGGAAGGGAACCCAAATCCCTCACTTGATGTCCTGTCTTCCTGCTGGAGGTAGGCTCTCTAAGATCCTTCATCCTAGTGTCTGACAATTCATCTAAGATCCCTCCCTTTGAGTCTTGAGGGTCTCTTACCTCTCAGGGCTTCAGTACTTTTCCCTCACCCAATACCAGATCATGTTCCCATCTCCCTCTACTGTTCCCCACATCTAATTTCCCTCTCAGGTCCCTCTCTCAATCCCCACTTGTGATTGCATTCTTCTCCCTCCCAAATGGTACTGAGCATCTTCACTTGGGTACTTCAGCTTCTTGACTTTTTGAGATCCTTGGACTGTATTTTGGGTAGTCTGTACTTTTTTTTTTTTGTTAATATCCACTTATTTGTCTTAGCATAAACATCTAAGACCCGCCCCCCCCCCCCCCCAGACCTGCACTAGTCAGCAAAAGTGTTCAGAACAAGTAAGGACACCTGGAGAAATTCTCGGCCTTGCCTCTTTCACATAAAGATCAGGAAAGTCTCCAGACCAAGGAAGCTTTGCTGTGTTACCAACGCAGCCAAGCCTCCACTCTCTGTTGAGAGCTATTTAAACTCTCTTGAAGCATCACATATCCTCCCACAGGTCTTGCCTCAGCCAAATACCACATGAGTTTGCTTAAGCAAGACACCCCACTAATATGCATTATATGACACCACCAGAAAATCTACCTCAGAAATTATAATAATTTCTAATTTACAGAGTTTTGTTAAGTAGTAAATTACCTACAGTAAGAGTAACTTAATAAGAGCATCCACTATATAAATTGTTGTATGTTTTTTTCACTATTATTTTTCACATTACTCTGAGTCTGACAAACTTGAAATTGATTACTTGGTGTAAAGAGTCATACAATAACATACTGACCATGGAAATAATGATAAAAAGCCCAACAAGATGACTCGAGTAGCACTACGTAATATTCTCTTAGAGATATGCAGATGAAATACTCTTTCTGTTAATAAGCATAGAGATAGAGTTGTTAGAAAATTGGTTGAGTAGTTAAGTAGGCCAATGTGGATGTGTGTGTGTGTGTGTGTGTGTGTGTGTGTGTGTGTGTGTGTGTGTGCATGTATATATAGCTTCCTACCTAATTTAATATATACATATATAAACAGGATGTCTAAAATAAATAATGTTGACATATTTGATTGAATAGTATCTAGAAGTAGTAACTTATTATCCTTCCACTCTAATGTATATTGTTCTGCTACTGGTAGAGGAGAAAATTACTCATCCATTTGAAATTATAAATGCTGAGTGACATTAGAATTTGAAAAGGGTGACTTACAGAATTGCTTTCTTTATTTTTTATTAGATATTTTCTTCATTTACATTTCAAATGTTATCCCCAAAGCCTCCTATACCTCCTCCCCTCCCTGCTCCCCAACCCACCCACTCCTGCTTCCTGGCCCTGGCATTCCTCTGTAATGGGGCATATGATCTTCACAAGACCAAGGGTCTATCCTCCCATTGATGGCTGACTAGGCCATCCTCAGCTACATATGCAACTAGAGAATTTTTGCTGTAATCTAAATCAAATTATTTCAAAGGTATTCTTAAAGAAAACAAAAGAAAGCCAAAAATAAATTATGAGGAGAAAAGGTAATGAGCATTTAACTAAAACAAAATGTGCTGAGAAGAGTCAAAGAGTTAAAGGGCCCTTTTCATGGAAAATATTCAGAAGGTTTGTACTTTAAATTTATATATAGTCTTCTACAAGGTTAATTTTCATGTAAGTTAATTATGACGCTTCTAAGTATGAGTCAAAATTTTAGACTTTCTTTTGATCTTCAATTGGTCAGTATGAGTACATATTAAATTAAAAGCATAATGCTTTTATAAAAATAATGATGTAATTCTCCAAATACAAGAAAATACATCACTTTAAACTAATTTATTAATCTCCTCAATATTTTATAAATGGGAACAATAGGATGGAAACACAGAGAAAGGAATCAAACAAATGCAGACCCACACATTACTTTCTCTGCAAAGAGTATTTCCCCCTATATAAATTTTAAAAATCTGGTCAGGATTTGCACAAAAGGAGAGGAATTTAACCCCACAGAGACATTTGAAAATCAACTAAATTTCACAATTGTCAGCATCTAAATTTTTTTAAACCAGGAATATGTTGGAAACCACTAATGAAATTTTTACTTACATAACAGAATGCATCCAGACATAAGATTATATAAGTTACAAAAAAAAAGGACTTGTGATGCTTTCAATGTTAAAATATCTGAAATAGTTTCAAACTTCTACAATTTTATATATCTGTTTAAAATGTATTTGACTGCTTTCAATAGCCAAATTATAAAGTACCATTTTAATTTTTTCATAGGTGTGTTTCTAGGGTCTATAATTATTAGAAGTGCTTTGGAAGTATCTTTGTCATTTATAAACACACTGTGTCACAGTATGAATCATTTTTGGATGTTCTATACTATACATCATACAATGATTAATTACAAAACAATTATTTCACAAATTATGATTAATTAGAAAACTATACTAATTAAAATTCAATGAACTGTTCTGTTATAAATTTTGGTATTTGTAAATTCTTCTAAATAAAACATTTGTTATGTGCTCATTAAGATATATTATTGTTCATTTAGTATCTACTTATAATAATTTGAATTTGAAACTGAGTGTGCATAAACATAGATTAAAGCTTGATTGGAACAATATTAGGAATGAAATATGTAACAAAGTTCTCACCTACAAATTAGATATACTTCCACTGGGATTTTTTTTTTTCTTCTTAGAGCAAGTCTATTAACTCATAATTAGCCAGTCCCCTTATGCAATATTCAGTAACTCACTAGTAATAGAGACATCTGTCACACATTTGCTAATTAGTAGGTGGGGCATGTTATGTGTGTTCTGCTCAACATCAATTCATTTTTCTTTTGTAGTCACACCACCCCTCTGATTCTCCTGAAGTAAGGATAAATCGGGAGGCCCTCTCTGCACAACAAAATGAATTTGCAAAGCACTTCTGTAACTTTAAGAAAGAATTATATTCATTTGAAGTTAGTGTCGTAATAAACTGGAGACCATTATTATTATTATCATTATTAATATTATTATTACATTACTTCCCTAACTTGGAATAGAAGACTACTCTGCCTTCTTCAGACTGAAGACCCAGAAGAAAATGAAAACTGAGATTTCAGAAAATGAACCCCTTGGAAGTCATTGGGTAACAGAGAGTCTGCTAGCATGCACAGATCTATCACATCAGGTCCCCCTGCTAAGAATTCTGAGCATAATGACTTTTCCCTGCCCTGTCCATCCTTGCAGTAAAAAAGAGGAGATCAACATTAACTTGAAATCCATAATGAATGCCTCACTTTCACTATCAAAGAAACTATAGGTTTTAGATTAAGAATCCTTTGATACCAGTATTGGAATTCAGGGATGAATAACTACCTTGGATTATCAAGACACTCTGTCCACTTTATAGCACTGTAAACAAATAAAGTCTAAAATAGACTGACAAACTAGATATAACCTTAAACAAGCAAAATTGAAATTCAATACCAAACCAAAACAATAATCACAACAGCAACCACAAATCCTGAGACTTCAAGAAACATTACCTTCCATGTCTGTGAGGACAGGTGAGAGCCAGGGAAATTCCCCACATGGCAAACATTCAGATAAGCAGTAGCATATAACTGAGGTTATATTTAGGAAGATAGACGTCTACACATATACATTTATGTACATAATGACTATTAGTGAAAAAGAGATAGAAGATTTAAGGGAGTTTATATGTGTGTGTCTGTATATATGTATACACATACATATACATATATATGCATATACATATGTATATATACATATACATAGATATGGAAGTTTGGAGGTCAGGAAGGGAAGAAAGAGATGTAATTATATTACAATATCAAAAACAAATTAAAGACTATTACTTATGGAAGTCTTGTGAATTGAGTATTTATGAAGAAAACTATTACTCATATTTTTAATGAAAATATTTATTAAACTGAGTATTTATGAAACAAGTACTTACTTTAAAAATGAATGATTTGTAAAGAAACAGTATCAAACAAGTCTTTACCTAGTATAAGCTTTCTATTTTATACGGTAATAAATCTTAGTGAAATCTGTTTGTTTTTTTTTTTTCAATTTGTGGTACGGTGTGCTTATAATTTCAACCACAATACCTTTAAATTTTAATTGGTTCAATTAAGACAATTTAAGATAAATCATTTACACCATGTAAATGAAAACAGAGAAACTGACAAGCTCTTTCAGTCACAACACATGAAAATGATCCATAAAATGCATCAGTCCCAGCTGTCCCCATCCGTATCTGATTAGTATTTTATATCATATCTTTGCAGGGATATTATGCAGGGATAAGGAAAGAGAACAGAAAATCAGAAGCTTTAGTGGCTAATCTCTCGACTATTATTAATTTGAACGATGTTCCAATGATATTACATTTTAAAGTGGTTGATAGAAACGGCATTTGAGAATATTTTTGTGCTCTTAAGTGCTGTGTAATTATTACATGTATACTTATATGCATACACATCTGTTATATATGTATGAATGTGTGTTGCATTTCTGTGTGTTTACAGTCCAATTCAAAGAATCCCAGAAATCTTTCTGGATTAGCGCGCGCTGAGTAAGGTAGCTTTGCTCAGGAACTCAGCACTATGCTTCTTGCCAGGCAGGAATACTGTCTGTTGGATTATATCTCTGCCATTTACTAACTAAACTACCTAACTACCTACAACAAGTTGACTTTTGCTCTTGCTGAGGAAATTAATTCAATTACAACTTATTTTGAATACTGCAACTAATAATTATAAGGAGTTAGTTAAGAAAAAAATCTGTATACATACATGATATATATCCTACAGCTATCAGCTTGTGGAGGTAGAAAAATGTTTAGGTAAATTTTTTTCAAATTTTGTACTAGATCTAGTTTTGTCAGAGCATTTAACATTTTCTGTAACCCAGGTAATATTTATACATCTCTTATATGTATCCTAGAGTGAAATATTATGCATGATAGTGAGACAGACAGCACAGAAAGACAATGTGGTCATATTCTCACCTTTGGAAATAATCAGGTTCCCTAGATAGGCAAATAGTGGTCTTTGTGTGACATCAACGAGCTTGTTCATCAGTGGTTCGGTCGTCTGTGATACACCAGGAGTTCCACAAGGGATTAGATCACTTTAAGTTCATTGGACCAAATAGATAGGACTTTCTCCTACAAAGAATTAATTACAAATGAAATAATGGAACAACAGAAGGATAAGGGTATAACAGTAGATGTAATGGACCATCTAGTGATTGCCATATCCAGAGATCCATCCCATGATCAGCTTCCAAACGCTGACACCATTGCATACACTAGCAAGATTTTGCTGAAAGGACCCAGATATAGCTGTCTCTTGTGAGACTATGCCAGGGCCTAGCAAACACAGAAGTGGATGCTCACAGTCAGCTATTGAATGGACCACAGGGCCCCCAATGGAGGAACTAGAGAAAGCACCCAAGGAACTAAAGGGAACTGCAACCCTATAGGTGGAACAACAATATGAACTAAGCAGTACCCCAGAGCTCTTGTCTCTAGCTGCATATGTATCAAAAGATGGCCTAGTCGGTCATCACTGCAAAGAAAGGCCCATTGGACTTGCAAACTTTATATGCCCCAGTACAGGGGAACACCAGGGCCAAAAAGGGGGAGTGGGTGGGTAGGGGAGTGGGGGTGGGTGGGTATGGGGGACTTTTGGGATAGCATTGGAAATGTAAATGAGCTAAATACCTAATAAAAATGGAAAAAATTGCAGAAAATCACACTATAATAGAAATGGTTGAATTTTTAATAAAAATAATGAGACACTTGTTGATGCTGCTGACTCTTCAAATGGGCATCAGAAGGGCAAAACAGTGGCTGAAGTCTATGCTTGTGCTGCCATCATTTAGAATTAATGCCAAGTGAAAGGTGGCTATTTTCTCCCCTTATGGGGAGACTCTTGCTGCCACATGATTTTGAAGTTACAAGAGTTTCTTACAAAGGCTCTAGAAATCAAATGTGATATTGAGACCATGAAAGACCAGAATCAAAATTTTAATCTTAACATTTTCATGTTACTTTCTTTTCTATGCTTTCTCTGTTTGAAGTATTTTTCCACAGTAAATCTACATGTAACTCTATGGCATTGTGTCCAATGTGGTCTCACTTCTGAAGCATAAATTTATGATCTTGTTTCTTCGACAGCAGGTTGAGTTAGTTATATTTTAATTTTCCTTCTGAAGATACAACCTCACAGTAGATGGCTTATATAATATTATTGTTGAGTGACTGGAATGCTTGCCCCAATAGAAGTTTATTAAGGATATGTTATTTTAGTTTACTTCAACATTTTATTTTTATAAAATCCTACTAGATACTGGGTAGAAAATAGGAAATAACAAGTCACTAGTATTAACTGTAAACCAATTAATCCTGTAGAAAACATTCAATGAAATTGAGGCTGTAATTAAAACCTTGTAAATTTAAAGTATTTGTTGAAGGAACTAAAAATAAAGGATAGTGTTAGCAGGGCGATTTGATAAGCCACCCTTTAAAAACTCATATTAGTTACTAAGGTTTTGAGGAAATTCAATATGCATGTACCTTTAACGAACTTGGTTCTAGGATTAATATATATTTTTGGCTCCTTAAGACAATATATAGATAGGTATAGGTATAGGTATAGGTATAGGTATAGGTATAGGTATAGGTATAGGTATAGGCATAGGCATAGGCATAGGCATAGGCATAGGCATAGGCATAGGCATAGGCATAGGCATAGGCATAGGCATAGGCATAGGCATAGGTATAGGTATAGATATATACATATATAATCCTTATGTTTTACATGAATAGGATATTTACCAATATTGGTATTATTTGCATATTGAATACTTCAAAGTTGTTGCATATATTTGAAACATGATTATATACACAAAGCTATGTATATGAAAATAATAGTATTCCCTTTATATGCTATATTTCTTCTTTCCTACTAAGTATTTTGGGTCCACAGCAGTTGGTAATAATGTGAACTATTACATCTCTTATATGCACTATTTCATTCCTGTTAGAAATTTAAAATACCAGCAGTCAGGCAAGAGGTAGAGCTTTAATTATTCCTTCTATACAATATAAATTATAGATTATTTATAGTAGATATATTGGCAATTCCACACATATACAACTGTCACATAGTAGCAAGACTTATAGCACACAGTTATTTTACAACAATTTAATTTTAGAAAGTGAGTGACAGTGTGAGGTTGATGTATATCTTCAAAAGTATAGTTGTTAAGCAACAAATAGGAAGAAGTTAATTGAAGTTGGCAAACAGCTATCATTTATTTTCTCCTCATAATGCTCCAACCATTTCTCTATGGGGTAGCTAAAATAATGATATTTGCCTCCATCCAAATCTCAAGCCACCCTAGGTGAACTGAGTGTTGTGCCAGGAAGTGTTCTGGGTACTTGGGATCCATCACGAAACAGAAGACACAGAATCTGCTGCTGTAGGGATACTTGTTTGTGAGAGATCCAATGGCAATTAAGTACAAGCAGTAAAGTGTAATGCATCTTTACAGATCGTAATGTGAACAAGTGCAGGGTGCAGCATGGAGCAAATGGAAAACACCTTGAGGTATCAGAACGTGGACCAGGATTTCAGGTGGTGTGTACTGGAGAAGTGAAGCCTTGCAAAAGGCTTGAAAGGCTTCATGAGGCTACTGAGCTGAGAAGCATTTCTGGGAGGGGCAAAAAGTAAATAAATATTGTATGTGTTGTCAGTCAAATTAGAAAAAAATAAAGTCAGAAAAAGAGGCAGTCAAGAAAAGTTGATTGAAATGTGCAAATTTCGCTAAATTCTAGCAGAAAGGACTAACAGACCATAGATAACCCATGGTAAACACGATAGATTTAATTTAGAAAGAAATGGGGCTAGAGGACTAACATATCCATTATTTTATAGGTGTTTACTACTAATTTCATAAAGAATGGCTCATAAATACAGGCCTCAGTGACATGCCTATTTATATTGTAAGTGGACTAGCTAAGCATTTCCTTTACAACTGCACCAGAGTGATTCAAAGTGATTTGTGCACTAATAATATGGAAACAAAAAAAAGGAGGTAGAAGAGGGGTAGAAGGAACAGATTGTTGCATGAATCCTGAGGGAATATTTCTCTTTAATTTCCCTAGTGAGGTTTAACTTGTGGATATTGGATTAGAACTGGTTATTGAGGTGTGTTCTCTGAGCAGCTGCTCCAAGTGAAAAAAAGGATCAAGAAGAGATCTCTTTTCAAAAATCTGATTCCTGTCCATTCTCTTGCCACGCCAGGTAAAAGACAACCCTAGTGTGGAGCTATCCAGTTATCCCACTGATGCTAAAGTGCTGAAGTATCTTCTTAAATCAGATAAGGGCTATAAAGCCATTTGACATGTATCTAAGTAACACCCTTCTTCTAACTGAGTCTTAGTCAGTAGTGAGTTAATCACCATTGATGTGTATCCTTGGCAGGTTGCATATTGGAAGATAAGGATTAGCCATTAAATATTTAGCTCTAAGCAAAATAGAAATGTGAGTAGAAAAACGGGTGAACAAGGAATGGGAAGGTGTCCAAAAAGTGTCAGGACACAAAGTCAAGAACAAAGAGTTATTCCTTTGATAATAAAACATTCCGGACAAGGATATGACTATCAGTTCATTCAGTAGAAATGCCATGGGTCTGATGAGACTTCCTTTTGTGCTGACTCAACAAGGACAATGTATTTAACACTATCTGATAGAAAGGTGGCTATGAGTTCATTACCAACAGTTGATGCCTTCAAATGTGTTAATATGTATCTCAGAAGATGTCACTGGCTACATGAGGTAAAAAGAGAGTTGAAAGTCAGTTCAGACATCACTGCCATATTTCAAAAAGTGGAATGCAATCTGTATATGGTGAGCAATGAAATAGCTGCCATTAGAGTTTGGTTACCTCATAAAATGCATGGATCCTTTAATTCAAGAGATCATAAAGTCATGATGAAGAATATGACATTTGACACAAATATAAATATTTGTCCTCTGAAGAATAAATCTAACTAACATAATCAAGAGAATAAATATATTGGCCTGATACTGAATAAAAATTTCAAGCAGGTATCTGCAAGACAGAGCTTAGAATATGTGAAAAGAGGCATAAGTAGGATAATAAAATAGAAATAAATAATTGAAGTAAAATGTTCCACTACCGCTTGTTTTGTTGTTATTGTTGCTGCTGTTTTTTTATTTATTTTATTAGATATTTTCTTCATTTGCATTTCAAGTGCTATCCCAAAAGTCCCCTATACCCTGCCCCTCCTTGCTCCCCAACCCACCCACTCCTGCTTCCTGGCCCTGGCATTATCCTGTACGGGGGCATATAATCTTTGCAAGATCTTTTACTGGTTGTTTGTTTGCTTGTTTGTTTGTTTTTGTCCTTGAATGAACATGTAGTATGCTTGCTAGATAATCATTCTGCCACATTACCCCATCTTTAGACTTAAAACTTTACTTTTAAAAAAAGAATTACTTATTTTATATATTTCAGTACACCGTAGCTATTTTCAGACACACCAGAAGAGGTCATCAGATTTCATTACAGATGGTTGTGAACCACCATATGGTTGCTGTGAGTTGAACTCAGGACCTTGGAAGAACACTCAGTGCTCTTAACCTCTGAGCCCTCTCTTTAGCCAATAAAACTTTATTTTTTTAATAGTATGATGCAGTTTCAGAATATATTTCTCTCTCTTTTTTTTTTTGAGTTCATGGATGAGAAGAAAGTTTTGAAAACTAAGGCATAATGTCCCATAACATCACACTGAAATATAAAACAAAAAGTTGGGGGGTAGAAGTATATATGCAAAATAGGTGGAGTTCAATCATTCTCAATATTCAGCATTCACAGAACTGTGTCCTGAATTTGGGCATAATAATGATTATTTGAGACACACACACACCCACACACGGAGAGAATGAGAGAGAGAGAGAGAGAGAGAGAGAGAGAGAGAGAGAGAGAGAGAGAGAGAGAGAGATATGGATGCATGCAGAGGCATTCTGGGTATTCAATAATCAAATATATATCTTAGGTTAAGTAAAATCAAGAGTCATTTGAACCATAAAAATTCTTATAATACAGAAAATGATAGTATATTTTAATGAAATTAGAATTTTAATAACTAAACTTTGAGTAGAAGAGAGAAATTTTGAAATAAAGGATGGCAGTGGTGGAATGAGTGTGATATCTAGAATGGATGAAGGAAGCCAAGGACACGGGCCGTAACCAACAGAATCCACATACATATGAACTCAAAGAGACTGAAGCACCATGTACACGAACAGGACTAGCAGGAATCTGTAGCAGATGCTGCACTGAAGTTGCCTGAAGTGGACACAGTTTCCCATCTCTAACCAAGATGCTGTCTCCAATTGATTACCACTTGTAATTAAAAATTTGAGTTTTCTTATGGAATTTGAACTAGGCAATTAAACTGCATTCAGTATCAATTAATCTGGACCCCAGAGACCTCTCAAACTCTGGAACACCAATCAGGAGCACACACCAGCTGATACGAGTCTCCCAACACATATACAGCAGAGGACTGCGGGGACTGGGTTTAGTCAGAGAAGATACACCTAGCACTCAGGAAACTGAAGGCCCCAGGTAGTGAGATGTCAGGTGGGGTGTGGGTGAGGTGTCAGGACATTCTTGTGGAAATAGGGGTGTGAGGAGGACGTATGGGATGGGGAACAGTCAGGGGGGTAGACTGGGGTGGGGAGGAATAAAATCTGGATTGTAAAAAATAGTGTTAAAAAGTGTGTGTGTGTGGGGGGGGGGGGGGGTAGACTACACGACTAGCAGTAGATGGCCAGCAAAAACAAGATCTTAAAAGTGTCTGTTGAGATTCCTTGTCTATTCAATGGTATTTGGCCACTGCTGTACTATTCTGAGCATGCTATTTGAATTTCTATGGATGCAAGTTCCCATATCTGAAGATCATTGGTAAAAGGCCAGTGTTTCCTCTGCCATTAGATTAGTGATGTGACCTTAAGTTTATTGCAAAAATTGGTGTCCAAAGCCAGAACTGTGCTCTTTAGGCAAGTGTTTCTCCCCTTTTTTCAGTTTATGTGATCTATGTCCATCCAGAGGAAGTCCTCTCCTCCTGAAACTAACCTTGCTTTAAAATGCTATGCTTCCTAAATAAAGCATGTTTTTATTTCTTAGAATACATAGCTGACCTTAATGAAGGCATTATTTTCCATTCTATCTTGTAGTACATGTGGCTAGAGGCAAAGGCTTTGAAAAGGAGATGCACACAGCTCCTAAACAGAGGTAACATTGTTTCATGTCATGTTTGCTTGTGTTTTAATTCAGTTTAATTTAGTATTTTATTCTATCGCTTCTCTGCCTTTTGGCTAAGATCAAGTGTAGTGTTTTATTCTGTCTAGCTTTTTAACTTACATGTCCTTTGTTTATGTATTATTGGGTCCAGTTTCAAATTTGTATCAGATTCCTCAGAGTTCAAACAAGTGAGTCTATATAATTTTCTTCCATAGTCTTTCTTTGGCACTTTACCTTTGGTTTGGTTTGTCCTATTCAAGTAGGACAAGGTGAAACTCCATACTTTAAATGTACCACATTTACTTCTTCTGTTTTTCTGTTGAGGCACATCTAGGTTACTTCCAGTTCCAGCATTGAATTGTGTTGACTATTTTGTTGCCAAGACTATGCTATGTTTATTACTTTAGCTCTGTAGCTGAAATTTGGAATAGTGCTACAAGAGTGATTTTGTAGTTCAGGACTTCTTTTTGTCATCCTGAGTCTTGTGTGTTTCTACATCAAATTTTAAAATTTTCAATGTCCATGAAGAATTATATTTTGTGGTACTTTGAATGAGAAATGTCCATCATAATCTTGGGAATTTGAAGAAATTGTCCACAGTTAACACTTGTTCATGGAGAGTATTAAGTGGTGTTAGAAGTATGTGACTGACTGTTGGCAAGCTTTGAAAGCATAAAGCCTGACTACTTTCATTTCTGTCTCTGCTTTTTGCCTGTATTTCAAGATAGGAGTTCTCAGTTCCTTGTTGCTGTTCCAATACCTGCTGCAGTTAACGAGAGCAAAACTCTGGGGAAATAATTCATAGAAACTTAAATTCTTACTTTTATAAGTTCCATTTATCATTGTGTCTTGTTCGTAAAACAAAAATATAGCTACACATTTGATAGGAATTCCATTGAATCTACAGATTAATTTTGGTAAAAAGGTTATTTTCATAATATTGATCCTACTGTCCTACTACCATGAGAGATTATGATATTTTCTGCTATATTCCTTTGTGTGTGTGCATGTGTGTGTATTAGTACTTTAGTGTAAAAATCTCTCAATTCCTCTCATGTTCCTGCTACACAATTAAATGTTTATGAAATATACATTATATATAAGGCTACTGTGATTTTATTTAAAAATAAGGGAAACATTATCTAGGTACATATGACATAGATTTTGGGCCTAACACAAGGAAACATTTTTAAAGCAAGCAAGGAAACAAACTCACAAAAAAATAAAAACAAAAAAACTATCAACTAAAAATAGGGGACTAGAAATAGGAATAGTAGTATAAACTTTGATCGCAGCATTCAGCATGGAGATTCAGGTGGATCCCCAAGGTTAAGCCCAACCTCTTCTACAGAGCTATATCTCGAACAACATAACACAGAATAAAAAACAAAATTAAAAATAAGGATATTTTAATCAAACAAAAACATATTTAAAATATTAAATATGTTGATTATACTCAGCCATCAGAGCTTGTCAATTAAAACTACTTAAATATTTCATATAACCCCAGTCAAAATTGTTATGTTTATAAAAAATACATTAAAAGAAACACTGACAAGGCTTCTAGTGGAAATTTAAATTGTTGTACAGACTATGGAACTCAGTGGGAAGATTCTTAAAAGATATATTTACAATTGACTCTTCCATGGCACTCTTGCTGCAGATATACAGATAGACAGATATTGTTCATCTATGTTCATTAATGCTCAGGTGACAATATTCACGAGAAGAAATTACTACTTAGATTCCCAGCAAATGATAAATGGATAACAAAAATGTAGTACACATACACATAGGAATATTAAGCTGCAAACACACATTAAAGCAATAAATTCTTAGATAAATAGATACAATTCAAAACAACTATTCTGAATGAGATAGCCCAGAGCCAGACTTCAAATGCTGTATTTTCATTCTCATATGCAGATAATTATTTCAAGTCTTTCATATGCATTTGCTAGGTTGGAGAGCCTGTTGACATTAGGAGACTAGTAAGTTAACATGTGGGCAGAGTCCAAGGGATGGAAATAGAGCACAGTTGTGATGAAGGAAAAGATGGGAATAATGAAATAGAAAGGAAAGTGTTATTTGGGGCTAAAATCAGAAGAAAAAGGTAGAAAGTCTGAGGTGGCAAAAATAACAGTGAAGACCGTGTAAAAAGCCATGTGGATGACTACTGCCTTGGATGATTATCTCTGTCTGTCTGTCTGTCTGTCTGTCTGTCTGTCTCTCTCTCTCTCTCTCTCTCTCTCTCTCTCTCTCTCTCTCTCTCTCTCTGTGTGTGTGTGTGTGTGTGTGTGTGTGTGTGTGTGTGTGTGTGTGTGTGTGTGTGTGAAAATGAAGTCACTACATAATGCAAGAGCAGTGCCTACACACACACTATAGACTATCAAGTGAAAATTCTAACAGCAGATAAGGGTTAAATTTTTTCTTGTGTTGGACAGTGAGGTCCCATATATCCAAAAGACACTATTGTCATTGCTCTTATTTGCCCTCTAGAAGTTAATATAGTAAGGCCCTGTTGTTGATGATAGATTATAGATAAATCAAGCCCATCCTCACCTGGAATCAAACTATATCCCATCTTAGTCCTGAAAGTATAATATACTCATCATCCTGAATATGCCATGTGCAATTCTGAAAGACAAAATAATGACACAAATCTTACAGGAGTAACCACTTTATGAACTGCTTCACAAGAGGGAGGGACATCATGCCAGGTAATAGTAAGTGAACCAAAATCATATGGGTCACTAGGTCATATGTCCTCAGGAGAACCCAAGACAATTCTCCTAATTATGCATATGAATAAGCTGCTTGTTAAGTTAATATCTTTATAGTCATAGATTTATGTATTGTGCTTTTACATCGAGGTATCTTTGCTTTCTAGGAACACTCTAATTTTTGTTTCTCTCTTAGGTCTTAAAATTTTGTTGTCATGATGATATTTATATCATGTATTTCATATGAGTGAGATTGAAAACAAATTTTCCATGTACATTCCATTCTGAATACATGTTCTTTTCCCAAGAACTCTATTTAGTACTCTGCTTTTACAAGAAGCATATATAAAGGAAGCACTATGTGATACTACCTTTTGAAAGTTATTACAAATCACTCATTGCTAGCTATGTTGATGCTGTGTAATTGTAAATGCCATAGTCTGAGGAGATTTTAGAAGACCTAGATTTGTACCTGACTGTAAGTCCTATATTGTCGCTACTGTGAATTTATAACTTAATCTTTCTTTCGTTCACTACAGTATTTTCTGCAGTGATTTTTTACATCTTCTTACTTGATCCATTTTCTTGTTAGCTTTCCAATATTTATATCATATAGAATATATGTTATGTACCCATATATATCTTCTGTTTTACATTTAAAGACATGGAGGAGATTACAATAGAATCATCATATAAAAGAAGATAGTAGAACTAGCCATGGTGACATGTGCCAGTAATTTCAGTACTCAGAATGCTGAGCCAGGAAGCTCACAAGAATATTAAGCCTGCTGTGCTACATTAAGATACTCTAATTCTTAAAGAGAAAATAAAATAAAATTTAGGGCAATGTTTAATTTACTACTCTGCCATTAAGAGTTCCATTTTTAAAAAACAGTGTTGACGTATGTCTTCTCTAATAAGAACTCACTACCTGTGTGACACAAATTATAGTGATTGAAATGCTGACCAGAGCTTAGTGTTGATTTTTCAGCATTCTGAGTCACTTGAATATGCTGAGTTATCTTCTTTCCAGTACACTGCTTAGCTATAAACACAAATGGTCTATGACTTTGTCACTTGAAAGCTAAATCCAAAGTAAACATTTAAAATTGCAAAGCACAACAATTTTACTCTTTCTTAGGCCCTATATTTGTAGCACTGAGTGTTGTTATGCGCACTTAGTAAATATTTTCATTATCTGACTCCTTAATGTGCATTAGTTTCCTTTTTTTACATGATGGTTCAAAAATCCAGATTATAAGTGGAGGATCGTATATAAGAATTAGAAATCTTGATAAAGAAATATTTCAATGCAGCAAGATACAAACCATATCATTTCATTAGAATCACAAAACACTATATATTGTTTAACTCTAACATGGATTTTCTACTTTAGCACACAGAGAGTCCGGCATTTTCTCTAGTGAGGCCACCTGACAGGTTTAGCTGAAAGAACAGCCTTGGTTTTAAAAATTATGTCTCATTGTTCCAATGGATGCATATCCAGCATGCAATGAGCATATTTTACACAGTGTTTAGTTGAATCCACTGCAGGCACCAAGGTGTAGCTATAGCAGCTATTTGAAAAAGATTCATTATTATTTGGAGATGCTCTCCAATTTGTTCACAGTCCACGTACCTTTAAGTTGTTAAATACACATTCATCAGATATTCTCTGATCTAAAGAGCTTGGTAAATTGAAGTAAGAGAAGGAGGTTTCCACTTTCTAGTATGTTGAAATATTCTCATCAAATGACTATGTATACACATATATATCTATATATATTTGAAGCCCAATAAAGACTGCAACCAAAAGGGAATAAATTGACAATTATCAAATAAATTTGAGTGCAGGGAACTTAATTTCATGAAATGCTGAACATGACTTTAAGTTACTAACTTGGCTGTTAAAAATGAATGGGTACAGAGGCAGGCGGGTTTCTGAGTTCGAGGCCAGCCTGGTCTACAAAGTGAGTTCCAGTTCAGCCGGGTCTACACAAAGAGACCCTGTCTTGAAAAAACAAAACAAAACAAAACAAAACAAAACAAAACAAAACAAAACAAAACAAAACAAAAAGAATTGGTGCTATCTTTCTTCATCCTCCCTGTAGTTTCAAGATTTTTCAAACTATTTAAATTGTGAACACTCATTCAGAAGATGTCATGTTTTGTTTTGTTTTGTTTTGTTTTGTTTTGTTTTGTTTTGTTTTGTTTTGATTTGTTTTTCTTTTTAGTTAAGCCCTTATCTAAGTGTAAGTTCTCTTCTTATACAATTTTAAGGTTAGTGGTCAAAATGAATATTCACTTTTATTGCTGGAAAAATATTTTATGATGGAGGTATAATTTAGAAATCTAGAATATTAGAGTTCAAATACTTGGGGTCTTATTCATTCTGAAAATATAATTATATGTGCATTTCAAGATGTTTTATCATGCCTTTCAAATTCTCACAGCTATGGGTTTCAATGTCTTTTTCTTTGTCATTAAAAATGTTAAAAATATATTTTTATCACAACCCTTACCCAAACTTTTCCCAGAAGGTCCCTTCCACCCCATTCATACATTTTAATAACCTTATGCACTCTTTCCTTTCCACTCCCTCTCCCTCCTGCCCTCCTTCTCTGTCTCTCAAAAATAAGCAAACAAGCCACCCATCTTTATACCTTTATGCTCTCTCTATCTCTCTCTGTGTCTCTCAAAAATAAGTAAAGGGAAAGTAATAATTAAAAAGAAAAAAATGAAAAAAGGCCAAATGCCAAAACAAATTCACAGAACTAAATAAAGTACATTTTGAGTTAGGCAATTACAACTAGGAAGCGCATCTCTATTGAAAAGTTATTGATATAGTGACACTCCATTGGACAAAACTGGTTTTCCATTTCCTAAAATATACCAACTGCAAATAACTTCAAATTTTATAGGGAAAGTTAATCACTTTATGATTGGTTTAAAGACAAATTAAGTGAGATAAAGTCAATAATCTGCCATGACTCAAAAAGGCCAAAATCATAAGATTCGATGGGTCATGGATCTAGGAGAAAACTATTACTACTATTTAGCTAAAAGAACATAGCAATTAAGTCACTTGTAGTGACATAGTGTTGTACCTACATAGCAGTGCAAAATGGAGCCCTTTAGAGAAACTGCTTTGTGAAGAAAATGGTAATTAGCACAGATACCCAAAACCAGAAAATTCTTAAGAGTAAGAAATTTTGGAGCATTTATCTGTAAGTGGAATGTCTTTCTCAAATTTCTCCTCTCAAGACTCAGGTATCTATTTGAAAGAGTAGACAGAAAGACTATAAGATGACTCCAAGAAACGGTTCTTCCAGATACAGTAGGACCAATTCATATATTAACTTAACAGAGGCTATGACAGCAAGAACAAGAGGCACAGGTTTCACAGTAATATAAAACAAGGGCATTAATGAAAAAAAACAATAATTAAGAATCCTACAGTTAGTGTTGAGGAATCATAGCAAAATAGAGGACAGAAAGACTGTAAACATCAGAGAAACATCAGAGACTTTGCTGTGAGAGTGACTCCTACAAATATCAGAAAAGCAACCATGCACAACATCAGATTGTGACCTGCACAAATATAACACCATTAGGCAATGCTAACCTGGGTGGAAAAAAGCTCCTGAGCCCTGGTACCTAAACCAACAACTACAGGCAATTGAGGAACGCTGAAAATAGGGGACATAGGCTTCAGGAGGAAAGAAAATTCCAATTGCCTATCCAATACTAAATGGCCGATGTGTATGTACCTGTGTAGGTGTGTGTGTGTGTGTGTGTGTGTGTGTGTGTGTATGCCATTTGAACATTTGGTTTTTCTTTTTTTTTTGTTGTTTTTTTTGTTTTTTTGTTTTATTTTTTTTTGTTACTGTTGTTGTTTTCTTTGATAGAACAACTTTGGGAATTAGTAGGAGTTGTGGGATTGTTAAAGAAGGCATATCACTGAGGTTGGAAAAAAATGTTTCAAAAACCAAGACCACTCCTAGTCTCTTTCTGCCTTCAGATCAAGATATAAACCCTTTTTGGATGGTAGGGGAGATCATCGCCTCCTGCCTAACAAAGTCTCTTCACCACAACCCAAACTTGGTATATGCCTTGCTCTGCAAATTGGAATGTCTTTGAGTAACCACGAATTCATTCTTCATTCTGAGACATAATGCACAACATTGGTCTGGTGATCTCTTTCTTTAGTTCAACCTGGTACAAGCTGGAGCTGAGCTGTCAGCTTAAAGGTTCTTGGAAATCACTAAAGAAAGGGGTTGTGGAGCTGCCCAATGATAGACAAAAGTCATTTCTAAAATGAAATTCTAATATGTGGAACGAGAGCAGTTGGAGGAATTCTTATGTTTATCCCTTATGTTTGTCCTCTGGTCTACAAATCACCAGTGGTCCTATACTGGAGACAGCAGGACATCAAGCTGTTTGCCATGCACTCCTATTGAAGGAATATGAAGCCATGCTCATGCCCAGCCCAGCAGTTAGTTATTTCATGTCCAGGAGCCAAGCCAGACTGACCAACCTCCCTGTGTGTCTTCTGCAACAGTGGGTCACAAAAATATGCATCCGCAAACACACTGTTACAACTGGGAAGTTGCTGAGAGCGGTAGTTCACTCAGTTTTGATTGTTCTGCAAAGTGGGGCACAAAAATAAACAGAAAATTGGCTGTTCAAAAATTAAAGTAAAAAGAAACAAACTCTTAGCTCCTATTCCAGGACCATGTCAGGCAGCCTGCTACCATCATGCTCCCCACCACAACTGTGAAGAACAAAATCTCTGAAGATGTAGGCAAGTCCCACTTAAAGTATTTCTTTCTTTCTTTTTCTTTTTCTATTTTCCCTTTTTCTTTTTGTGGTTTTTCGAGACAGGGTTTTTCTGCATAGCCCTGGCTGACCTGGAATTCACTCTGTAGACCAGGCTGACCTCAAACTCAGAAATCCACCTGCCTCTGCCTCCTGAGTGCTGGGATTAAAGGGGTACATCACATGCCTGGCTTAAATTATCTTTTTCTAATGTTTCCTTGGTTATTATTTTTTCAAAGCAATATAATCAACTGATATACATATGTATGCATATATATTATTTGCACATATATGTATGTATATGCATACATATGCACACATACACATATATAATATGAAATAATTCAAGAAAACAAAATTTAAATTTGAAGATTAATATGAGTGGGAAATATGTATGGAAGGTTTGGGGATAAGGAAAGAGAGGAATAGTGCAATTATATTACAATGTATTTTTTCTTTTTTTTTAAGATTTATTTATTTATTATATGTAAGTACACTGTAGCTGTCTTCAGACACTCCAGAAGAGGGAGTCAGATCTTGCTACAGATGGTTGTGATCCACCATGTGGTTGCTGGGATTTGAACTCCGGGCCTTCGGAAGAGCAGTCGGGTGCTCTTACCCACTGAGCCATCTCACCAGCCCAATGTATTTTTTCCTATTTTTAAATTAAACATTGATTTTTCTGTCATAAAGAACTCCACATCAGAGATTCCCTTTCCTCCATGCCACGGAGCTCCCTCCACCTCCCCACCCCCAGACACACTCATTCTCTTTAATTATAAGGAACATAGGTCTTACAACATTTACCTTTAAAGAAATCTATGCTGTTTCTTGTAATCTAAATCTGAAGAGTTCCTTACATCCCCTTTTCAGTCTTGTACACGTTTGAAGATATCACCTCAAATTAATTATGGTGTCTTTAAAATAATGAGTGCAATTTAACTTTTTTTCTATGGGAATTTAAACAGTTACTTTGAACTGGTCTTTTTTTGTTTATGTGCTTCTGAACTAAAGCAACTTGAATTTGTAAGTCTGTTATTTTTTTTTTCAGCTATCCATTGTTTGATTACTTGGTATTATAGATTCATTTTGGCATGGCAGTAATTCCACTGTCTTAAGGTACCACACGTATGTAAATTGCAATGAAATTTTCAGATAATTTTCTGATATAAAAACAAAATAGATTAAAGAAAAATAAGTATATCCCCGGGGAATCTATTTCAGGACTGTCAAAGACTACTTTATCTTTTATGTCTAAGACTATTTAGGTAGCAATCTTTTGCCTCTTTAGCAAAGAATGCATTCCTTGTTCATTTTCTCAACAGATACTGAATTGTACTGAGTAAACAAACATTCTCACTACATAAAATTGAAAATTGCTAATTTCTCACTTATATGGGTCCCTTAGAACATTTGATCCCTTTTTTTTTTTCATTCCTTCCTTGAGCAATGACTTTGTAAATTGAGCTGTTAAACTGATTCATGCTTAGACCAGCAAAAGTGGGCTGTAAGTGCCTCTGAATCTTTCATAAATGCTCCTGAAAAGATTTCAGTCCGTGCTTGCCCCTTACCCCTGCTATTTTGTGTCATAATGCATCATTACAAACTGATGTTCATTTCTGTGCAAGTCAGCAAAACAGGGGATTACATAGTGTATGTTGGCTCCTTTCCTTGAATTAACAGTGTCACTTTTGATTTGTTGTTATTGGACTGTGTTTTAGGGCTTCTTAGCACAGGCAATTGTGATACAAATGCAGCCATTCCCAGGGGTCTGCAAATTTGTCATCTATACTCTGTATATTTTCAGGATTTTCATGCAGATAAAATAAATCTTAAAATGAAATGAAATAACCCTTAAAATTGAAAGATATTAATGATGGTCAATCTAAAGAATATTCTATGGAGACTTTTCCTCATAGAATTTATGATAGAGAGTTGAGTTATTTTATGGACTCAGCAATGAGAAAAGTTTTTAAAAATTGAGTATAAAATACACTCGTGGGTAGCATGTAGTGTAATAATTCTTTTCAATGTCAAGTTTGATCTCGATCAGATAATGTCAGTTATCCATCTGCATTTTCCTCAAACAGCTTGAGTTTGAACCATAAAAAATCTGTGTCACTAAGAATATTCAGACCTTCATTCATTTCAATTTTGTTCAAATAACCTATATATAATTTTATCCATTGGTCCAAAAATTTTCATCTTAGAATGCAAAATTAAGCAGTCATGTGCTTATTAATTGTATTTGCTCTGAATTTTTCAACAGTTAGTTTGATATGTGAGCAATAAAGTGCTCACCATAACCCCACAAGTTCAGAATTTTTGTAGAACAGTTTTTTGACATTAAAATGAAAAAAAAAATTTTGGAGTCATATATCATTTAAAAAGTGAGATGATACTCAAGTATTTCTAAAACTTGTTTCCCCTTTCAATCTAATTTTTAAATATCTATCTGTCATTCTGTCTATCTATCTATCTTGCTTTAGGAATATAAGAAACAATATTATATAGATATAAATTGACAACTGACAATTGTCAATTAACAATTACATAAAGACTAAAGTGTCTTTACATTTATATTCATGTTACAAGTTAAAAATAACTAAAGAATATCTGCATTTATTACATGAAAGACAAATGGAGGGGTTTAGGTCCATGGTCAAGAGTGCACTTAGTGTGTTGGATACACAATGTTCTCTAACCTAGCACTACATAGAGATATATGAAGAAAAATTTTTAAAAAGTTAGTTCAAATACATTTTTCTCATTTTATTTATGTATATATGCACATATTCTAGACTTTGCCAATTACACAAATTTGGGTGTGAAATAAACTTTCATGTTCTCACAGGAAATACGAGGGAAACCTTACTGCTCCATGTTCCAACTTACATTAAAAAATTATATGTATTACAGAACAGATTAAAAAGGGGTTATCATTCTTTCTCTGCATCTTGTTCTCTCACTTTCTTACTCAATTAAGGTGTTGTCTAGGTTGCTAAAATAGGCTAGTGTCTAACTGGAGATTTTATGGAAAATGAAGCCTATGGAAAAGAAAGTCCCTCCGTCTTGTGGCACAGTCCACTTGTCCCAGAGAATATAGTCATTTATGCTGGCTCATAGCTCTAGTGTCAGATACACTAGACAAATACAAAACAAACAAACACACAAACAAACAAACAAACAAACAAACAGTGATCTAGGAGTGCCCTTTTACAATTCTTCCAGAACTATGGCTCAATGCAAATACATGATTGTATAATAAAAACAATTTTTAAAATAAGAAATATCCATAAAATAAAAAGGAAAATAATTCAATTTATGTAATAAAGATGCCAGAGGGAAATAATTTGTCATAAATTAATAAAAATGTACTTTGAAGGACAGAATGAATTACAGCTATATAATTATTGTTAAGGCAATATAAAACTACAGAGTGTATATCATCATTATGGTTTATACCATTTATTCAACTGAACTAAAGAGATTGCATGGTTTTAGTGTTATTTTCTCATTATATTGATGCATCCTGCACATATTGGTGCTTGAAACCTGGCTAGTGTGATGTGTGGATCACGTAAAAGCATATGCAAGTGAATGCACATGTACACACAAATGAATAATAAATAATCTAATAAATCCATATATATTTCATGCAGTTTATATATGATATAATATACACTAAATAATTTTCTAAGTATATATTATATAGATATATAATATAAAGATATATAATATATAGATAGCATAACATAATATATAATGTATAATTCATGACATATGGAATGATATATCATACATATGTATGATATGTGATAAATATATAATCACATCAATTCAAGCAAAAATTCCTTCACAGTTATTGTAGTTCAGTCCAGATGTAGTCAAGTGGACAACAAATCGCCATGACAGTCATATCACATCTTTGAGAAAAACCAATGTTGGAATGCAGAATAAACCTAGAGTTAAGACATGACGTAGAGGCTCTGAGGTAATCCAGGGGTTTGGACTGCTTTCCCTGGCATACTCAGCTACATTTCTTACATAGCATGTGCCCATCTGCAAAGAGTTAAAACAACTCATTGTGGACTAGGCAATCAAAAATAAAATTCTGTTGAAGAAAATGCTGCATAAGCTTGGCTATAGACCAATCTGATTAAAGCAATTTTTCAACTGCAATTCCTTTTTTTTCTACATATAGATTTATATTGAAATATTGATGGAAACTGACCATTACATATATCAATATAATTGAAAGACATATAATTTTGTGTATTTAAATAATTTAATTAGTTTGCTTATACAAATTTGAGTCCTAAAATACTTTCCTGCATTATCCATTATTTATACTAGTAGAAATATATGGGGTTTTACAATATTTCTTATTACTTTGAATATATCCAATTGTGAAGTATACAATAATATCTGTAAAATATTTTAGGATAAAACACAGTTACCTTACACAATAAATAATTTTATTTCTTGTGGAGTAGAACATTTCATAATTAACTTAATTCAGATATATATGACAGTGATAAGCATAATAAATAAGATAGTTTTTACATGAATAGCAATTATATTTAATCTGTATTATTTTATCACTCTGTTTAAATGTAAGAATAGAAAAAATATAACCACATATCTTTCCAAGGTTAAAAAGTGCTATTAAATATTTTTGCTAATTTTATGAAAAGTGGCATCAACTATGTTTTGCATCTACAGGATAATAGTATCTTAAAGTCTAAATAAAGTCTTTATAAGAGTAAAAAATAATACAATATCTAGAGTTTTTATAGAAAAGGCAATATTGATATTCAGAATGCCTTCCCTATCTTGAAAGTTACACAATAGGAGAGAAATGGGCAACCATCTTCCTTTTCCCAAGTTAGCCTCTGCACTAATATAAATATGACACAGAGATTAAAATAAAATATGCACAATAATATTCTAATAAAATGTTTGTAAATAATAAGTCTTCAAGTCTGCTCACTTATCAAAAGTAGTTTGTCTTTTCCTCTAAATAAAGTTTTGCTAAAATTATGCCATTTATTATAGTTTTTATTCTCTCTCTCAAATTCCTGCCTTGGGAAGTAAAATCTATAAAATCAAACGCTGAAATGAAACCTTAATACATACCACTAACTAAGGGTGTTTAACACTAGTCTGTTTTTTAGAATAGCTTATATGAAAAGAGTGTTGCCTTTGGGAAAAAGCAATCTAACTTAAATTCACACAAATTACTTCAATATCTATAAAACTGCCATTCATTGCAAACACTTCTATGCAGACCCTAAACCTTTGGTCCACCCAAGGATTCCAATGTGCATTCCAGCTTTATTCTCTTTAAATCAATTTAAGCAGGAATAAAAGTTGTTTCAGATTTCTGAATTATTTGTATATGCACCTTTTATTGTTACCTGTGGAGATTTAAATATACGCAATGAAGAGAATGGTAGGAAGGGAAAATGACATGGAGAGTTTGGTTTGCAAGCCTATTATAAAGAAGAACTGCATTAAATTAAAGGTAACACCAGTTTGTGAAATTATAATTTGTAAATTGCTTTCCTATTATTTTATTACCTCGTGTGTTTATAAAACACATGATCATGAACCTTGCCATTCAAAGCATTATCAACATAGAGCATCTGTTTATTAAGTGATACAGTAAACTATTAAAATTCACAGCTGACTTTTATTAGATAATATTTAGAATAATTAAAGTGCCATTTTATTTGAATACATAGATTCAAACTTGTATATGTGCGACCCAATATTTTCTTTGAGGGAATGTTAAGTAATGTTTTCAATAAGTAAATATGTATGGTTTTTAGTAATCTTAAATACAGAATACTGCTAGCATGCAATAATAGTTTTAAATAGATGTTGGTAGTCTTTGAGATGATATAAATTGAATATGCCTATATTTTAGTTGCATGATGCTGTTACTAGGAAAGTTTTAAGTAGCTGAGGTGATTTCTCCTTTTGCCCACTCTGACTGTCTTTTCTATATAGAATTTAGGAGGTTTTCTGCTTCATTCATTTTCTTCACTTTTACCTGATTCCTCTCTCTCTTTCTGCTGAACTAATAACATTTTCAATGTTTTGATGATATATATATATCTGTCTCCAATATTTTTAACTTCAATATGAAACAATGACTTTACATAGAAAAAAGTCTTACTCTGCAAATTTTTAAAATATAATGAGAGTGTGTATTTTTGTAATATTCCTGTTTTTATCTGTGTACTTCAGGGGACATGGACATTGAATTGACTAGACATACACTTTAGGGTTCAAGACATAAGGATTAAATGTCTTCAGGGAACACTTGGATTATATAATTTGTTTACCTTTCAACTTGAGTCTCCCAATCTATGTGTTATCTTAACTAATCTTTTCTGAAGGGCAGCACATTGGCTTTCATGCTATGGTTTGTCCTCCAATGTCAGATACTTAAAATGAATTTTATATTTCCAATAATAAATGATAATATAAAAATCTTAAAACATTGTTTTTTTCTTCAATTAAGAACAATTATTGTCTCATTTAGGACTCATTAATTAAAAGATTTTTACCAATTAATTCAACTAGCAATGAATAATCCTTAAATTCTGAATTTGCCTACTCCATGTATTATCCTGAGTATCATAAATTATTCTTTCAAGAATTATTTATTAAGCAGCAACCACATTTCATGCCTTCTAGTTTCTGGATTTTACAAACTGGTTTAATTAGATACCAGTAAAATACTTCACATTCCACTAATCTTTAAACAATTTATTCTCCCTCCCATACAAATACGAACCAAAACTAACCTATTTAATTTCTGTAATCTAGTAAGGTTATACTTATGCCGATATGGTTATATGACCACAAAACTATAATTTTTGTTTGGTTTGATTCTGTCATTTGTGTTCTTTGCTTAGAGTCACCAGGAAAACAATGTTTTAGGTGATAAAATTTAATGGAAAAACTATAGAACTCAGATCTCAACTTAAACAATTCTAGGTCTCCTTAAAGTTGACCATATTTTTTCTAAGTCTAAGTGGGACACAAAGACAGCTATATCACTGAAAATACACCTTAGCATGAGTTACAAATCAGGAATCATTTAATTTCAGAGATCTCTGAAAAATGTGCAGGCAGCTTAGTTGATCAGATAATTGCTTTTCTCATCAAGATTTTCTGTTTTCTAACCTTATAACATTTATATGATTCAACACCTTGTAAGATATCTTCACTTCCTAAGACTTGCATATTTTATTTCCTCAATTTTATGAGCCTGCCTACTATATACAAGAAAATGTTTCAGTTTGGAAGAAAAAGCCACAAAATGTTTTACCTACACATCCAGTTCATGTGTTCATTCTGCATCCCCTTCTGAGATAATTTCCCAAGCCTTGGAAGTAATGATGCATAGGTCTTATTATTTTCCTTTATCTGTGTCATGGGGCCACTATGCCATAGGAACAGATACTTATGTGCAGGAACATGATCAGATTTGGATGTCTGCTGGACATTACTCATCCCAAAAAGAAACTTTCATCCATGACTGATCAAGATGGATAGCAGAAGTATTTTATGGTTGTGAGCAAAGTCATAGGAGTTAATTAGACACATGTATCACATCCATTTAAGAAAGCAATCCCAATTGCTTCCACTGGGACCCTTGATCTTCTCAACCAGGGGATTTTGCAATGGATTAGAGCACCATAGGTGAATTCTAATTGTGAAGTAAACTTGAAACACCACAATTGTTACTCTACTGTATAATCAGGCATTATTCCTCTGTACGTTAGCAATTAGTTAACAGAGTCTATCATTGTGTTGAACTGTAGTTTATATTTCTCACCCACCAGTTCATGCCGAACCTTCTACCACTAAAAAATGCTAAGCATCAGGGTAGAAATTTTCTATTTAGATCCAGCTTGATTCTTCTTCATGATATGAAACTGTAGCACTATGGTAATATCATCTGGGCAGACTTGCAATTGAAAGCAGACATAAAATCTCTATGGCTTGTGGAGGTTTAGGGTGTTCTCTATACAATGCATAGGGAGGTACCCCAATCCTGGCACTGTTATTTTCATTTAAGAACCTGTGGTTTCTGGGAGGCCCATTTTCTGTCAGAGAAAGATGAATTCTGAGTTTAAAATTTGTAGCTGTTATTTTAATAGCCCAACTGCTTCTTTCTTATAAGGAAAATTAAAGCAACAGTTTAATGTCCTCAACCAAGTTCTACAATCGTATGTTTAGGGTGAATGTTTCTTTGTGAATGTAATTTTTAAAGTACCCATATATAACATTGAATTAGAGTGCATGCATTGTTGCTTCTCCTCTTGCTCAGTTGAATGCCAATATTTGAAAGAAGGTTGGGAACAAAGTCTATACCAAAGAGATCATGTTTATACCATGCACTTACAGATATAAGTTTTAAGGTCCACATGTTTATCTTCCATGTAATATCTTCACTTAGGGATCTTTCTCATCAGAGCATCCATCTATCATGACTATAGTCATCAATAGACCTCACTTGATTCTATAGCAAACACAACACTGCACTATTTCATGAAAATTCCAAACTGTGGCAAGATGTTATATACCTCAGTCACTTGCCTTGTGGATTACCCTTCGGGAGACAGCCTGTATTTAATTTGGTTATCTTTCTCCTGGTTTTGTGAAGGGTTCAATTGGATATTCTGCCATATGTAAAATTGGGAATAGCTTTTATTATCATTCAAATAAGTTATATATGTCCTTCCACATCTATTGCCTTCACAGTTGTTAATGAAGGCCCTGCCTGTTCTTTTTTTTCATATTGTTTACATGTTAGGTCCATCATTAGAGTTTTTAATATATATCAAATATCTCCTCTTCCTCAGTCTCTCCTTCTCCATTCTCTATCCATGTGAAGTCTGTTCATTTTCATTACTATTATTACTCAGTCCTGTTTGGTGTTCTACTTGTGCTATATGTGTACAATTAATACACAAGGATATATGCTACTCCTGAGAGCACTTTCTCTGATTAGTCATTGGTTCAATAATGGACCATTGAACCATTATGGGGGCTTTGGGACTTTATAATTGTCCCATCATAGCTTGTATTGCATTCATGTGGAAAGTGCAGACACCAGACTACATTACTATAAAATATGTCACCTTTGTAGAGTCTGTTTACATGCCATCTCAGGAAAAGGCTTAGAAAAAACACCTTGCATGAAACTTGGTATTGGATGGGCTGATGTTATACTTCCTATAGTGAATGCTGTGATGAATTTGATCTGTTAAGAAGATTTTTCATTCAATTAAACATGGGTGTCACAGTTCTATATGCTCAACTCTTATGTCTTTCTGTAACTGTGAAATAAACCTATAAAAAATTGAGCTAGGTTAAGTGTCTACAACCTTCACATATAGTTCTCTTGAGCCGTTGGTGACACAAAAGGGCATGGTGACTATGGAAAACCAAGGCTGTTAGTGTGTCATACAATAATTTTAGCCTATGCAAAACTTTCTTGATTCTTTTTGTTTCAACTATGCATGCTAACATTTTTTTCTTTTAAACTCCATATTTATCCCCCATCACCCCTATTCACACTCCAAATGTTACACATCCCATATCTCCTGCCCACACCCTGTCTCCACCTGGATTTTCCTATTCCAAACCCCACCAGACCTGTAAACTCCCTGGGGCCTCCAGTCTCTTGTTGGTAGGTGCAACTTCTCTGACTAAATGCAGACCCAGAAGTCCTCTACTCTATATATGTTGGGAGCCTCATATCAGCTGGTATAAGCTGTCTGGTTGGTGTTCCAGTATCTGAGAGATATTGAGGGTCTAGGTTAATTGAGACTGTCTTCCTATAGGGTCAACCTCCTCTTCAGCTTCTTCCAGCTTTCCTCTAATTCAACCACAGGGATCAGCAGCTTTTGCCATTGGTTGGGTGCAAATATCTGCATCTGATTCTTTAAGCTGCTTGCTGGGTCTTTCGAAGGACAGTCATGATAGGTTCCTTTTTGTGAGTGCTCCATAGCTTCAGTAATAGTGTCAGGTCTTGGGGTCTCCCCTTGAGCTGTATCACACTTGAAGCCTGTCCCTGGACCTCCTTTTCCTCACGCTTCTCTCCATTTTTATCCCTGCAGTTCTTTCAGACAGGAGCAGTTATGGATTAACCTTTTGACTGTGGGATGGGAACTATAGCACAGAAAATGGAGTAACAGGAAACAATATATACCTTTCAGTAATAATTATAAACGAAAGCAGTCCTAATATCCCCCACAAAGATTACTAACTTGCTAATTGGATCAAAAGTCAAAATCTTAGCATTTTTCATCTGTTGTAAAGGATATGCAGGTAAATGTTGCAGGATGGAAAATATGTTTTGTGCAAACCAAGTAAGAAGGAGAATTGTCTATTAGGAAGACATATTGTGTGCATATATGTGTTCATAAATCTATTGCCATTAAGCAAACAGGACTGCACATAAAAGGATGAATATATGCACATACAAAAGTAATGACTGTAAAAGAGAGGCCCATTGGTCTAGCAAACTTTATATGCCTCAGTACAGGGGAATGCAAGAGCTAAGAAGTAGGAGTGGGTGGGTAGGGGAATGGGTGGATATGGGGGACTTTTGGGATAGCATTGGAAATGTAAATGAAGAAAATGCCTAATAAAAAATCCTTAAAAAAAGAGAGCTAATTTTCCAAGAAACAAACAAACAAACAAACAAACAAACAAAAGAACTCACATGATATGTACTCTCTAATAAGTGGTTATTTGCCCAGAAACTTAAAATACCCAAGATACAAGTTGCAAAACACATGAAACTCAAGAAGACAGAAGACCAAAGTGTGGTCACTTTGCCCCTTCTTAGAAATGGGAACAAAACACCCATGGAAGGAGTTACCGAGACAAAGTTTGGAGCTGAGACAAAAGGACAGACCCTCTAGAGACTGCCATATCCGGGGATCCATCCCATAAATAGCTTCCAAACACAGACACCATTGCATATGCCAGCAAGATTTTGCTGAAAGGACCCTGATATAGCTGTCTCTTGTGAAGCTATGCCGGGGCCTAGCAAACACAGAAGTGGATGCTCACATTCAGCTATCGCATGTAACACAGGGCCTCCAATGGAGGAGCTAGAGAAAGTACCCAAGGAGCTAAAGGGGTCTGCAACCCTATAGGTGGAACAACAATATGAACTAACCAGTACCCCGGAGCTCGTGTCTCTAGCTGCATATGTAGCAGAAGATTGCCTAGTTGGCCATCATTGGAAAGAGAGGCCCCTTGGTCTTGCAAACTTTATATACCTCAGTATAGGGGAACACCAGGGCCAAGAAGTAGGAGTTGGTGGGTAGGGAAAATACCTATTAAAAAAAAAAAGTAAAAAAAAAAAATAGTAATGACTAACTTCAATACATCAACTGAAATTTAGTCCAACCAAATGAATGTAGGAACTAAACTCTTTTATAAATAAAAAAGTACTAATAGATATTTATAGAATATGACATGCAATATATATAATATATATCCTTATCATCATCTCATGGTATATTCTGTATTACAGATCATATTTCAGATCATAAATCAAATCTCAATTAAAAAACCTTGAAATCTTTTATTGTGTCCTAATAGACAATATTCTATCAAATTAAACATTGACACTTTTTCCAGTATAAATATTCCCAAAACAGGAAAACTTGCACTCATTTACTGTGTCCTAATAGACCATAATTTATCAAAGTAAAAATTGAATTTTTCCAGTATAAAAGTTATAAAAATATAAAAATAAGTAGAGAAAGAATAATGTGCTTCTGAAAGACCAGTGAGTCCTTGAAATATTCTAGGGCAAAGAATTTCCAGTAAACTTTTCCTGAACTTTTAAGTTCCATGGTGATTTGAGTGAGTAGTAGCCCCACTGATCTCACAAATTGGAACACTTAGTCCTTGGTTGGTGGTCTGTTTGGGAAGGTTATTGGACATTCAGGACATGTAAGCTTGTTGAAGGAAATAGTTCTTCCAGGACAGAGAGTTTAGAGTTTAGAGCCTAACCTAATACTCTTCTAATTTACCTCCGTGTTTTTCTGTTTTCATCTGAGATATTCTCTCTCTCTCTCTCTCTCTCTCTCTCTCTCTCTCTCTCTCTCTGTCTGTCTGTCTGTCTCTGTCTCTGTCTCTGTCTCTGTCTCTGTCTCTGTCTCTGTCTCTGTCTCTCTCTCACACACACACTCATTGCTCTGCATTCATTTTCTCATTTAATCTTCATCAAGATCTATGGGATGGGGTGGGTCATTTGTTTACAAATGAAGAAACAACAGACAGACATTAAATAAAGTGACCAAAATCAAGGCTCAACATCCCCCTTCACTTGAACCAACGAGTTCTGAGATGGGTCTCCTTAGCTTCTTACCCCTGTTATCTACAGCAATCCCTTCCAGCCTGTAGAAAACATGCCAAGGGCATTGGTAATGGTATTTTAGCACAAACACTAGCAACAACAATAAAAATTGACACAAAATTACAAACTAGTGATGCATAGTGAAATAGGTTTTACCACAGGGCTGTAGCATATAACTTTTCAATAAAGTTCATTGTAAATTCTGTGTACTAAAAAACAAACAAACAAAAACAAAAAACAAAAAAACAAACAAACAAAAAAAAACCTTTAGAACACAAATGAAAAAAAAATAGGTTATTCCACAAAAGCCTAAAACTTATGCACATTTATGTCAAATTTTAATAAGGATATACATTGGAAAAACTTCACTTACACAGATCTGTATAAAATCGTTCATTTGTAATATTTTTTAATCCAATAAAGAAATTCAAAAGTACGTGATGAAAACGTCTATGTTTTAGCTTGTATGAATTAAGATTTTTGAATGGCTATATTTTGCAAGTGATTCTGTATATGTATGTGCATGTGGTCCCATTAGATAAATCTTTCTGTTTTATACTATCATTATATATTTTTGACTAATAAATATTCAACTAAATTTTTGCATGTGTACGATTGCAATGAAATGGCTGTTAAAATCCCAAAATTATATTTTTCAGAGAACTATAAATACATTGTTAGAGCTAAAACAAAATACAAAAAGCCCTGAAGAAGAAAAGCAATATTGAGAAAAATTAGCAATATTGCAAGTGTCATAAAACTCAATTTCAAATTACACTACAGAGCCATTAGAGGCCAAACAGCATGATGCTGGAAAAAATAGTGACACAAAGCAAAGGAATAGAATATAGGGCCCAGAAATAAACATACACAGTAAGAGTCATCTGGTTTCTGACAAACACACAAAAATATACATTGGGTAAAAGGCAGCCTCTTTGAAAACTGTGCTATCCTAGGAAGGACACTGAAAGTAGATCGTTGTCTTTCTAACTCAATTCAAATGCAATTTGTCCTAAACTCTATTCAAAATGGACCAAAGACCTTGGAGAGAAAATTAACTATAGGAAATATAGGACATGGAATATTGATTAGTGGGACCATTTAACTTCTTTACTTGCTTCTCTTGCCCATATGGAGACATTAAATAAATCTTTCTTTTCTGTTTTACACCATCACTGTAATTGTCTTAGTTACTAATAAATATGCAACTGTGTGTGCTTAGCACACATTCTTTACACAGTCTTCTATTGATAGTCATGAAATGTTGCCAGTTTCACTAAATAGTTAGAACTGTATATAATTATATTTGAAAATGTGAGTCATTCTTAGCTGGATAAGTTCTCTTGATTTTCAACTTGTAAGAATCTAGAATCGCATAGGAGACAAGCCACTGGGTGTCCCTGGGAAGGAATATCTAGAATAGTTTATTCTCTGGTAGTGATTCTGCGAGACTGATTTTGGTGGGGCAACTCACATTAATCTAATAGACAGATAAAAAGCAGAAGGGTGTTGAGCAGTGTCATTTTTAGTTCTCTGCATCCTGAAGGAGAATGTAATTGACCAGCTTCCTCAAATGAAAGATGCCAGAACTTCCACATCCTAAAGCAGTTTATCTATAAACTGTGAGCCACACTAAACCCTATTATCCTCGGGACTTCTTCATGAAAAGCCGAGTACTATAGATAAGGGTCAAGAGCTTGATGCTGGGATGATCATGGGCCTTAACTGCTAAACCCACCATTATGGTTTTGCTATATGATCATTTTGTCAAGCTACCTTCTCAACATTTATGTTTGTATCCATTGATTTGGACTGCTTTGGCCTTTATCATGCTATGTTAATTTTTTCAGATGTCTGTTAATATAGAAACTGAATACTTGGCAAAGAGCTGACAATACAGGATGTAGAAAAGATTTCTTTAGAGATAATTGAAATGGGAAAATCGTTTTTATTTTATGATCATTAATAAGTGTGGTATTGTTTGGAAAATTATTAATCCCTATATCAACTGTAAAAGATATAAAATAGACAGCAGTCTGCTTGGTCATCTTTAATGTCACAGAATGTGCCAAAGGCCATTCAGGAGGAATGACAAATGGCTTTAGAACCATAGAATGTGCCCATATTGTTACCACAGAGCCATGGGTGAGCCTTAGTGTGGCATGGCTCCAAGGTCTATGTGTTCTGAGGACTTC